>NW_017728886.1:35102674-35111562 GCF_001723895.1 Crocodylus porosus
TGAGCCTGTCAAGGTCTGTCTGGATCACCCTCCTGTCCTCAGGTGTGGATGCTTTACCCCAGAGTTTGGTGTCATCAGCGAACTTGGCCAGTCTGATTCTGATACCAATGTCCATATCATTAATGAAAATGTTGAACAATATGGGTCCAAGGACAGAGCCTTGAGGGACCCCTCTGGTCACAGGGCACCATGACGATTGACTTCTATCAACCACCACCCTCTGGGTCTTAACACAGAGCCAATTCCCCAGCCAGCAGACCGTGGTGAAGCTGAGGCCACAATTAGTCACTTTGCTAAGAGGTGATCATGGGATACCAGATTGAAGGCTTTTTTTAAGTTAAGGTATATGACATGAATCTCTTCTCCCTTGTCCAGGAGATAGGCCACCTGGTTATAAAAGGAAATAAGATTAGTCAAGCAGGACCTACCTGCAACAAACCCATTCTGGCTCTCTCTCAGGATGTTGCCTTCAGCCAGTTTGTCAAGAATGGTCTTCTCAGGCTAAGGGGTCAGGGTGGCAGATTGCCCCCTCAGTCACCCTCAGGATGGCGTCTCCCACGACAAACACTTTGCATTTTGTCTTAGGGACAGTGGGGGCGGTAGCTACAGTTAAGCCTGTTTGCCTGAAGGAGTTGGCAGCTTGATAGGCTCTGCTGGGGCTGCAAGAGGTTCATATCTGTTGCAAAAGTCCACTGGGGCGGGGACTTTGGTGTGGCAGGCCATGCTGTTTTTCAGAAAATCAGAAAATATAAATGATAAGCAAGAAACACCCACAAACAAGATATCCTCCAGACTCTGTAAGAAGACATTTGTGTAAGTGTTAATCCTACAAGGTATCTCCAAAGAGGTAGAAATTGGCTAGTCTACAAAGGCAACATTTGTGCAGGAATCTCACTCCTGAAGATGCAGCAGGAGCTTGAGGCATGCCCCAAAGAAAAGGAGAATAAATTTATAGGAAATAGAAACAGCAATCAATAATATTTTTTTCAAGACAAGTATATATGACAGAAAGAGGGAAAGGAGAGGCTTCCTACCTAAAACAACGAGGTCTTGATTTACATTAGGGCCCCTGGTGCTACTATGGCACAAACAAACAAAGAAATGGTGTACTGGATCATCACTAAAATTTTGTATAAGATCTTTGGTTCTCATCCTAGCCTCATGTCTAGTCAGCTAAGAAGTGGCAAGTATTTGCCCTCTTACTTCAGCAGCAAAACCAACATTCAGATTCGCTGGGAAATTGTGTATCAGTAATTTAGCATAAGTAATTACAGGGATGTTGTAATGAGCCCAGGAACAAACATTAAGTTCAGGAAATTAAGCATGATGGGTAAAACAAAATCAATCTAAATTTGTTAAGATATGGAAGAGGTACAGGTTAGTAAACCCAAACAACTCTGTTCTTCCTGACATCATTCAGTACCGCATAATTATGATTAGTATTTCTGGTTCCAAATTAAATTCAATTGATTTTTTAAAGATATTTTATATTGTCAAAACCCAAGCCAAACATTTAAAAAGACAAACAAATCTTTATGATCTTCTCTGTAGGAGAACATTTTTCTGAATGACTGCTATAATTTTTCTGGAAAATGCACTCCATTCTTCAAGCATAACAAAGTAGTTGGATGTCTTCAATTATGATGCGGCTACCACTTCCTCCATAGTTATTCATCTTATAATCGCAATAGTTCCTAGGTTTCCAGTCTAGAACAAATGGCCCAGTGAGGTAGGTGCTGTGGTCACCCACATTAACAATACTATACGTGTGCTAAAGTGTGCTTTGGCAAAGGGAAACAACTGTATGAAAAAAAATCCAGTAGGAAGGTCAAAAAAAAAAGCCAGAGAAAGAGTCATGTTTAGTATAATAAGCAGAGATCTGGGTTTTCTGTTTCCCATGGAAAAATGGAGTAAAATGCAGATTTCCCCCCTTACCGGAGTAAAACACAGATTTCTCATTTTGCCAGAGAAACTTGCAGATGTTGCAGTTTTGCAATGAATTCTCTGCAGGCTGGCAGTGTTCCAGCCTTCAAAGGGCTGCGAGGGAGTGGGAAGAGGGTGGTGAGGCAGGGGGCCCCATGCAGCCTGGAGAGCAGCTCCCGCAGGTAAGTGGGGGGGGGATTGAGGCCCCCATAGGGAGGGAGGGAGAGTTGGGCAGGGCTGGGGCTGCTGCCCAGCTGGGTGGTGCATGGGGCTTGAAGCCTGGGACCGCAGTGCATAGCTGCAAGGCTCTGATGCGGAGCAATATGGGGCTGAGGGAAGCTAGTCCAGGGTGGAGGTGCAGCCGCCTCCCCACAGTTGCGTGCACTCCCAGGGTACAGGAGGAGCATGTGCCCCCCAGATCTGTGTGAGGGACAAGTGCGGGTGCGTACTGTGGGCTTGCGCTCCCTGCCCTGCTGCCTTCCCTTGGGGTCTATGCAGCCCGGCGAGTGCAACCCAGCACTGCAGGGCATAGTGGGGCCATGCAGGAAAGCTGTTTGTCACTGTGAACTCTGTGCTGCACTGGTGATGGCAGCAGTGGGGGCACTGCTGTGGGTTGTGTCCCTCCCTACCGTCCCGCATATGCAGAGGATGCATCACGAGCACAGCGTGGAGCTCACAGTGGCAATGAGGTCTATGGATGGCTCTGCCATTCCCTGCAGTGCCAGATTGCATCCACTGGGCTACAGAGGCCCCGGGGGAGGGCAGCAGCAGGGACCCAAGCCTGCAGCGTTCACCCACCCCATGCACAGATCTGGGGGGGTACAGGTTCCCCCTGACCCCCAAAAATGTGTACAGTGGCAGTGAGCCACCTCTTCCCCCACCTAAGCCCACAGCAGGCAGGCAACAGGAGAGCTTTGCTTTGCTTTGCTGCAGCAGCCGCTGCCTTCTGTTGCGGGTAGGGGGCTGCAGACCCAGGTTCCTGGCCCCAGAGCCCTTGCAGCTGGGAGGCCACCCAGCAGGGCTGGGGCAGAGCACGAGCAGGGCTGTGGGAGTTGTGGGGGGCCTTTAATCACAGATTTTGGGGTTCTCAGAGAATTTGTGATTTTTTTATCAGAGAATTTGAGGGGTTTTTTATCAGAGAAAACCAGGATCCCTGATATTCATAAACCCAGATATCAGAAATCCAGAATTCTCAAAAATCCAGCACTTCTTAGACATACACTACATCAGAGAGTAGCAGTGGCCGGTCCTGGAGCAGCAGAAGAGAAAGCTTGTATGTGGCAGCTGTCACCACCATCCACCACCCCGCACTGCCACTCCACATGCAGCCGCTGCTCCAGGACAACCCGCTGCTGCTTCGCCCACCTCTTCTGCCCCCACTCCGTGACTGGCTGCCACTCCAGTTTGAAAAATCCAGAATTTTCAAATTTCCAGCAGTTGTTTGGTCCCGAGCATGCGGGATATATGAGGTTATACTGTAATAAGCAGTAGTATCAGCCCCACAGCAGAACCAAAAGAAAATGTTTCCAAAAGTATAAGGGATGTACTTGGTAGTCATGTTGGTCTGAGACAAAAAGAAATACAAAGATCTAGACCTCTTGGTTCCATAATGATACCATTTATTAGACCAACTGATAAAAAAAATATCCTTTTCTGCAAGATTTTGGGCTCAACAGCCTTTTGTCAGGCTCTGGAAAAAGTATAGATGGTAAAAAGTCCCCATAGGTAGGAAATAAACTTCATTTTTGTACATAGGGAGCTAGAGATGGAAAGCTGTCCCTCTGGGTCCAGGAGAGTGCCTATGTGAGCTGTGTTGAGTAGCTCTTTGATGTGTAGATCAGGTAGAAGTCCTTTCCTGGAGGACTCAGATGGCATGCAGGGAGGTAGAAAAATCTTTCTTGTTGTTCTGCAATGAAGTTTTAACTCCAAAACTTGCTAAAATTCAGCATCTTCCTTGTGTCAGGGATGCACTTGGTAGCCGTCTGATTTTCCCAAGGCATTTGTGTAATAGCATGAGGAAGCTTTATCTACCAGTGCTCATACTACATCTCTGCAGTTATTTAATACCTAATTTTAGTCTCTGCAATAATACCAGCTTCATACGCTGAAAAAGGGAGGGAAAACCCAGTATATCAATGTGTTCAGAAAAAGGTCTGCTGACTCTGTACTGAGATAACAATAGGTAAATGTGTTTTTCCTTTCATACTCAAGAGATACTTTTCTAAAAACCCTAACTTGTTTTCACACACAGCTTGAAAGTTATGTTTCCTACTTCCTTTTACAACATTGTATTTGAATATAGAGTCACCAATGTCAGTTTACATTCAGCTCAGGAGGCAGAAAGGACTGAAATAGCTTTAGTGACGCACACAGAACGTTTTCATACAAGTAGGGTCTGGCTTTTATTAGAGTATAATACCATCAGTCAATACTCATCTGCAGCAGTATATGCAAGTATTCTAGAAAGGCGCATCTTCCTGTATCAAATCACTTGGAGAATAAGAGGGAACTATTTGAAACAGCAAAGCTAAAGAATAAAGCACTCTTTCAAAGTCTGGTTGTGCTTACTGAAAACATGCTTATTTCTGGCAGCATAAAACAGCAGATGAAAGCTGTCATTGGCAATAAAAGTAATCTGCTGGGATTTCAAGTTCACTTTTCAATGTCACAAGTGAGGACATTTTGTGCTCCTGAGACAGCATTTCATTGGTTCATAACTCTTTGCTAAAAAGGAGGTTCACAGAGAGGAGAGTTACATTTTTAGATTTTTCATGGCAGAAAAAATTCTTCAGAAAGGACATAAATCTAAATCTAAAACCCCAAACACAAGACAGTGATGCTAATAGTAGGTTTTTATGGAAGGGATGATATAACATATGGAGATACAATTAGCAATAGCTCCTGAAGTCTGTTACAATAGCTAGTTATATGAATCAGGTCTGATGCCAGTAAAAATCTTAATTTTTGGTTTTATACGTAGAACAGTTTTCTGATTACATTATGGTAGTTAATTCAGCCAGGACTATATGGCTGCTAGAATCAAAGGTTAATTTTCTTACACTTTTTCATATCTTTTTAAATGCCTGAAATGTTGTTGTTGTTGTTTAAAGATAGTTACAAAGAATCACTATAGAAGAATTCTATGTCTCAACAATCCTGCTTGGGAAAAGTTTTTAATTTGGCCTGAGCCTGAATTGATTCAGTCTAACCTCGCTAGGCTGAATCACTCTATAACTGCACAGACATTCCAGAAATGCAAGCACATGCCTGCAGTGCCTCAGGCTAGAAGCTGGGGGGAGGGGGCTAGAGCAGTCCTCCCTTCCCTTGCATAGGGCTGAGCTGAGAGGGGTGTGGCCAGGCCCCAGCAGGATTACGGAGGGGTTTCCCCCCTACTTGAATGATAACAGAGCTTTTATTAGCTTTGTTACCAGCATTTATCACCCCATCAGAAAGCAAACAGCTCTCTCATTAGTCATCTCTGCTTAAATAAAGATGAAATGGAGGGACATCACCAGCTGAGCTTTGATTAGCTCCAAAAAGCCCTAAGCCAGCACTGGTGTCTGCCACAGCATGGACTGTAGGCAGCATGTGGTCTGCTAGCTAATGCTGAGGTGTCTGTGTAAGGCAGAAGGGATGGGGGAATCCCTGCTAAGCAGGGAGTGGGGAGGGGAGGGGGTAATCAGGGGAAAGCAGGCAGATGTTGCTGTGCCTACAAGTCTCTGCTGGAGCTGCATCCAGGGAGCAGAGGGGAGGGGCCAGCCCTGCTGTGGAGCAGAGAGCTCCTCCCAGCCCAAAACATGCTGGGATGCTGGGGGAGTCTGATTTAGCTTAAACCAGGGAGGGGTCTGGGACAGACAGTACATAAACAGGTTTGACTCATATAAGTTAAGTCTGATACTATATTCAACCAGGTTTCTCTCAAACTGGTTTCAGCCATTTTCAAACCAGTTTATGTACACTGAACATCTGTTCTGTTATAGGTTTAAACCAGTTTCTGATCACTTAAACTGGTTTATGTGTAATGTCTGTCCCCAGTCTTATACATTTAGGCCAGTTTCCAAACACTTATACTAATGTAATACCTGTATCTATCCAAAGGGTGACAAAGACTGAGAAACCTGATCTTCCAAAGTGCAACTGAGGACAGTGAGAGTAGCACTTTAGACATGTTAAGGTAAAAGTAAAGGTGTTCCAAATATTTACAAGCCATTCAGAACCACTGGGGCAGGGCTCCACTGTTTCTTTAACCTCAGCATGAGTTGAAAGTGATTATGGTCAGAACCATGCTCCAATTATAGACATATTAAGTTTTATAAATGATGAAAAACTAGGCCTCTAATACTGGGCACACAGCATAAGTATAATCTTTCAACCTTAATCAGCATGTGCCTCAATTCCCCATCAGGGTACTCTAAAGATAGATTTGGATTGGTGAAGCTCCTTACAAAATGCTTGTATGAGGAGCATCACAGAAAAGTCAGGGAGGAAATTAATAATTTCACAGGAAATTTTATGAAGTCTACAATAAATAAGGTATGGGGACACAACCAGGAGGACAGAACAAAATACTGAATAGCTGCTAATTTAGTGAGCTCTGGGTGGTGGGCAGCAGAGGACTTACGGAAAAAAATAGTCCATGATCATGCTATGGCACAAGGGGTCCAAATTAAGGCAACAGATAAATCTCAATTCTGCCATTTCCTGACTTCAGAATGCTTGAATCTGAATGCTTAATAATGTTCTTTTAATATAGGTGTGTGTGTGCTTGCGTGTGTGCATGGGTACTTGCATGCGCATGTGCAATCATGTGTGTAATTTCCTAAGTTTTGAAGAAAAACCTGAAACAAGTAAACAAACTCTAATATACTATCATATGACATCATATTGACATTTATAGTCATCATCATCAGGGTTCTTTTAAAATGAATGCACAGACTTCTTTAATGTAAGCTAATGGATTCATTGAGCAACAGTAAGTTGTTACTCCTTATGTGGACCAAGATGGGACTAAGACAAATTTTTCAAACAGGTTCCTCAAAACATTTGATGATGACAGAAGAATGGTAAGTTTAAAAGAAAACTGACAAGATCTCATAACAATGAAAAAGGAAATTTTTATTCTCATAAATGGCTGTATCACTTTGTTTCAATTTTTTTCAAGAAAATTTATCCAGAAGCTAATAACTAATATTTAAAATTTCAGCTGAAAGGGTCAGAGTTCAGCACATTTATGAACAAATTGAAACAAGATTCCATAATGGGAAGCACTGAGGAATAACAGGCAATCTGAGTAACCCAGCCTATAAGATTACAGTAATTCAAATACATCTTTATATCCCTGGTTGCCAAAAAGTCCCTTGGGAAACTAGAATTAGGATAAAGGAGCCTCAGGGGTACATGACATAAGCCAGGAACCAGCTGGGTTACTTAGAGGACAAGCAGATGAAAAAATGGCAGTCACCTTTTTGATCACCTTCCTACTGAACTGCATGTCAAGTGCAGTTCATAATCTGGACCAGAGGAGCAACAAACAGCTTCTGAGCCCTTGACAGCATGACAGTGGTGGCAGCTGCCATCCCAGTGTCCCATCAAAATTGGCCCCTGGGGCTGGTGTCTCACTTACCATCTCTAATTACACCACTGATCTGGACCCTTGAAATCTATGGAGTGTCCTCTCCTGTCTCTCTTACCTTAGAGAACTAAAATATTGTTTTTATAGCATTGATAAAAAGGACATTTATTTTCCACTTGCGACCTTGCATGAATGTCACTTTTAGATCCCTTCTTCTAAGCACAGGACACAGCAGGTTTCATGCCAGGAGAATGAGATTCAAGAGTGAAAATCTTGTAATTATGCTATCTTTAAAGAATATGTTACGTAGCTGCTACACGGTTAGTCATTCAGTAGTATTATCACTAAAGTTTAATTCTATACTTTATTCAATAAGAATTATTATAATAGCAAGGGATATGATGTCATGAATCTACAGTTATTTGCATTAGAAAACAACAGATAGAAAGCAAAAAATGGACAAAAGACTTATACCACCAAAATCACTCAATGGGCCAAATTTTCTGCTGGTGGGCATGGGTGCATTTGCAGAGACAAAGCAACGTTAGTGATCTGATACCTATTTACACTATCAGGATATTAATCTCAATATTTTTCTTTGAGGGCACATCTACACATTCCTTTACTCTGGCTTAAATTTACTCTTGTATAAACTACTCCGGAATAAGGAGCAGGGAACCGGCTGGGGAGTCTGTTCCCTCCGAGCTCATGGAACTGGGTGGGGAACAGGCTCCCCAGTCCATGCCAACAGGGAGCTCCCAGCACTGGCTTTGCAACCACGGAGTCACTGCTGGGAGAGGAGCATGAAGCCAGTGCTGGGAGATAAGGGTCTCCCATCCCCCTGCTCCCTGACTGCGATGGAGCTCCCTGCTGCTGGGATGGGGGGCATAGTCCCTGCTGCAACTCTTGTGGTGGAGCCCACCCCAGGAGCAGGCAGCTCCAGGGGGCAGGGAGCTATCTTTCAGATTTCGTTCCTGGTCAGGCATCTACACGAGTACTAAGGTAACATTACTAATCTTGACTAAATTTGCTACTTTTACTTGCAGGTAGCAAATTTACTTGCAGGTGTTCTCGTGAAGGAACACCTTGAGAAGTAGGATACCTTCAAGTCAGCCGGTCCTGACAATCTGCACCCCAGGGTACTCAAGGAGCTGGTGAGCGTCATAGCCCAGCCACTGGCACGGATCTTTGAAAACTCCTGGCGCTCTAGTATAGTGCCCGAAGACTGGAAGAAGGCCAATGTGGTTCCGATCTTCAAGAAAGGGAGGAGAGTGGATCCGGCTAACTACAGGCCCATTAGCCTGACTATCCTGGGGAAGATCTTAGAAAAGTTTATTAAGGAGGCCATCCTTGAGGGACTGGCCCAGGCTAACATCCTAAGGGATAGCCAGCA
>NW_017728886.1:35112245-35207103 GCF_001723895.1 Crocodylus porosus
TCCTGCCCTTTGGGCAGGGGGCTGGACTCGATGATCTCCCGAGGTCCCTTCCAGCCCTAATGTCTATGAAATCTATGAAATTTACTCAATATTAGGGAGGTTTACTGCATAGTAAGCATGTGCACATGTAGACATGCATGCTTATTTCACAGTAAACTATCCTAATACGAAGTTAAGCATCTCGCGTAGATGTGCCCTGACATATCTACTTATTAGACTGAGCACACATATGACTACAAATCTAGTCCTTTACAAATAGCTGCCTAGCAAAAGATTAATGAACAGCACAAAAAATCATTAATAAAGACTTAAAACAAACTATGTCTGAAAGCATTTTAAAGGACTGACTTAAACTTTTGTTATATACCCTCTGGCTCCGTAATTATTATACCAGGTGCATGGCTTCCTTCCAAGGTTCAGAGCTCAGGTTTTTCTGAACATTTAGCCGTTGGACAGTAAGATTTTAAGCCATCATTTAGGCTTTTATGACATAATACACATGGCTACAATAATATGCTGAATGAAGAAACAATGATGCTAAAACTTTAGATAGATAAATAAGAGGTTTTAATAAAGTATTAAGATAATTTGAACGCAGCAGAAATAACAATTCCGTTTTAACAAAAGTAATGTGCTTTTTTTTTTAATTAACAGTATTAAACTAGAGTCAAAGTCAGACCAATGATATTAACTTGAAATCTTGTTTAAACCTTTCAGTATGGCATTGAAAATCATCTTATGAAAAATGAGAAAATGGGTTAGGATTCACAAGCATATTTAGCTGTCAGGAACTAGGAACACCTTACCTCAAAAAACTGCATTGCAAGAGAGATCATCATTTCCAACATGAGTCTTAGCCTTTACTTTCCATCTAACTTGATGTTATAGGAACATTACAGGGACACTTAATCATGAATCTCACACAGATAGTTCAATAAAAAACATCACTCCCCCAAATCCCTGACACATACACACACACTAACCTAGAGAATACTAATACATGGGCATGCAAACTGTGATGTCCTATTTACATAGCATGGGTTGAAGGCCTCTCTCTTCTCTGTTCTCATAACACAGCAATGACTTATAGTGGTTGGAAGCTACATGCCAGGCAAAAGGCCAGCCATTACCTCTGCCATTTCTATCCTGAAGATACTTTAACAATCATATTCAACCTCTGATCTGCAGTCTCCCCATGGATCTGGAAAATCAGTGGAACGGAGTGGTGGTAGCATGCATTAATAAATAAATGAAAGCATAAGTTAGGCCTAGAAACCCTAAGTCAAAACTCAAAAACTGAAACAAAAACAAAACAAGCCTGTTGACTAAAGACCAAAGGTATTTAAGAAAAATATCTTCTGAACAAAAGAAACTGAAAGTACTTATATTTGGAAAAATGGAAATAAAGGCATTTACTCCATTGCAAAGACTTAAAGTAACATAGTTACTGACTGCAGTACATGACACTGTTACATATTTATATTTATAACAACTGAGTTAACCAAAAAAGTTACATATTTTCTGTCCCTTATTTTGTATGCAATTAAAAATATGGTACCTTTAATAAATTAAAATTTGCTGAAGGTTCATTGATGCAGCATTTCTTTATTTGGTTAAATTACTTTCATAGCTTATAGAAAGTTCAGGTTGTCATCATATTTAATTCATGGCCTCAAATATTTTTGCCATTTTAATTGTACCAGAAGTGTTGCAATTAAAACTGCTTGAACCTTTACTTTAAAAAAGTAGACACAAAGAAAGCTCAAGCTTCCTTTAGGTTAGCTTAAAGATAGATACACAGAATTTTTCACTCCAAAACACTCACCCTTACCTCTGTTCAGTTATCTGAATTAGTACCTCTTGATCAATCAAATTTATGCTGGATTTTAAAGACTGCACCCTGTCAGATAATTTCTGGTTTTTTGTGTATCAAATACTAAGACTCTTTTTGAACACAGAAACATTTGTGCATTAACTATGCCTTTTTGTTTCCAAAGCACATGAATATATATACTACACAGCTGCATATCCTTTTTAAATGTGTTTAGTATCATGGCATGTAGGTGCTACATGTGAGGGAGAGAAGGAGCCGGTGGGCTTCGAGGCTCCCTGCCCAGGCCCAATTACGCTGAACACGCGCACCCTGGCCCAAAATGTTGGGCGGGAACTCACTTCATTCAGGTGCCGGGAGGAGGGAGGAGCTGGGACAACCAGACCCAGCATAAAGGAAGAGCCGGAGCCGGCCAGCGGGGGAGCAGAATTGGAAGGAGACAGTGGAGGAGCTGCCACCGGAGAGAGCACACTTGGGTGGCTGCGAGCCATCTGGAGACGCGGCAGGACCTTTTGGGGTAAGCGCAAGCCCCAGAGGGGCTGGTGAGCCCGGACAGCCGGCCCAGCAGGGCCGAGGACTGCTTGACGCCGCTGGGAGCGGCCAGAACCCGGCAGGGGCCGGCTACCTTATAGACAGTAATATAGGAGCACTCACGGGCTGTGAGCCTGTTGCTCCTATAGCGAGGGACAGAGCTGCCCCAAGGAGCCCTAGGGAGGGCTGAAGATTTCAAAGGGAGGTAAAAAAGGGGTTTCAACCCCCCCCGGCATCCAGGGGGACACTGGGGGACATCTGCTGAAGGTCGAAGCAGACCCCACCCTCTAGGACATCCCTGGCCCTAGCCTTTTTGTGTTGATCCTTGCATTTCTTTTACGGACAATTCGAGTGAGACCCAACTTGGGGTCTGCTCAGATAAGCGGTCACCACCCAGCAGAACGGGCGAGGGTGTAGGGGTGGCAGAGCCCTCATCAACGCAGAACCCACAAGAAGCAAAGGAGGCTCACTTCTGGACGACACGTGCCGGACCATCTGAACCTATTGGTACTATCATCAAAGTTATGGCAGGCGAGGCGAGCGCAGTCAGACATCCAACTGCAGGTGAGCCACTCCCTTGGCTACTGGTAAGCGATCCCGACACGGGGAGGCGGTGGCTACTTTGACTATCCCCTCCCCGACACTACATACAAGGATTCATAGAAGCAAGACTGCCATTGAATTTGGACCATATGCAGAGGGGGTGCAGTAATGTGGACACCCCCCCTTTCATTTGACTGCTCCATGGGAGCAGTAACCAGAAACTTTTTTTAAGTCCCCAAAGCAAATAAAAATCCCTCCTCTCTTCCCCATCATGCTCAGTGCACCTCCCCTGCTCTTCTTGTCCATCCTCTTCCCCTGCTTCTGTTTCTGGCTGACCTGGGTGTGGCGGGAGGGGGGAGAGCATACAGAGATACTCCTTCCCAATCCATTGTGGCTGTGTGGATCTGGGCTCAGCCAGAGACAGTGGCGGCAGTGGATGGATCCCTCATTCCTGTGTGGTCCCCTTGATGCTCCCTGCCAGTCTGTGAGCAGGCATGGGGGAAGGGAACCTGCCTAGTGCCACCACTGTTGTCTCTAGCTGAACCTGGCTTCATGTACAGCCTGACTGCAGTGAAGCAGGAGCTGTTCTGAAGCTGCTCCACTCCAACTCAGCTGGGGACAATGACAGTGACAGCAGCACCTGTGGATGGGGGAAAGGGGAAATAGGAGGGGAGGGGTTGAAATGTGCACCTGAGCATGGATAGGAAGGGAGGACAATTATTACCTTTTTAAGGGGCTTAAAAAACAAACAAACCCATGCTGCTGGTCTTGCAGTGCGGCCTGCTTCTCCGGTGTTGGGGGTGGAGGCTGGGAGCCAGGGTACAGTTGCCCCTGCAGCACAGGTCACTGCTCCCACAACCCCCTGTAGTGTGAATGTAATGTATGCAAAAGCAGGTGGAACTAGAGGGCAGTCTGCATAGCTGTGATGCCTTTTAATTTGGACTGCAACTCCCAGAAACCCCCAGGGGCTGGAGGGCAAGGTAATAAAGAAGCAGAAAAGAAAGGTAAAAATGGAAGCATGAGGCTGGAGTAATGAGAAGAAGCTCCAGGCTTCTGTATGTGCTACTCTGAGTGCTCCGAGGCATTTGTACACATACTTGTGCAGCAGCGCCGGGATTTTAAAAGCACCTGGCACTGCAGCACATGCATTTGTATAAACAGTGAAATGCGTGGCAGTGCTGAGAAAATGGTGATGGCACACTTTTGAACTAAAACACACTGAAGGCACACTGCACAAAGCACACTGTTGCCATTTCTTAGCACTGTTATGCATTTTGCCATTTATACAAATGCATGTGATCCAGTGCCAGGCACATCAGGCTGCGTACAGAGCAGACTCGATTAATCGAGTCTTCTCCAACGCACCAGATTTCCGGTGTATTGGAACAGACAAATGTATGTGTATACATCCCCCTAGGGACTTAAGGGTTGTTTGGGGACACCTCTGGAGCTGGGGGGGGGGGGCCGCAATTAAGATGCTGAGTATATGTTACCACAGTGTTAACATTTCTTTTCCTTAGACCCGTTCCCTCCAGTTGGCCCACTGGCTTGTGACACTAACCCCTATGATTTTCTATATAAAAGTGGAAATGTCCACTTGCTTCTCATGCCATTTTCTGGAGGGGCTGCAGGGTTAGAATAATAGAATCATGTAAAATTAGGGTTGGAAGGGACCTTAGGAGGTCATCTAGTCCAACTCCTTGCTCAGAGCAGGACCTCCCCAACTAAATCATTCCAGCCCAAGATTGGTACACCCCTACCTGAAATCTCAGATCCACACACAACCATACACATCCTTTGTGGCAATTCCTGAAGGATTATTTTAGATTGATTATGTACTGCTTTTAACATAGTAAGACACATAGTCTTGCATATAGTCTGAATGTGACAGACCAAGATGAGCCTTTCAGGTGGCTGACAACCTTCCACAGAGAATTTTCTGATTTTAGTCCTCTGTTTTACTTAACAGCTTAGAGTAAGTGTACGCCGTAACCATTTCTAATTTAAACAAATTTATTTTATATTCACATTTACCTCAATATTAAATGTCTAACACAAAATAGTTTTGGAATCTGTAGATGTTTGAAAGTCACTGTCATATCAATTGCTGCAGCCATTCATCTATACGAAATTCTCACTATCAATTTGCTTTCCGTATAAAAAACCACCCCCACAAACTGTAAAATATGTGTATTACATTAGCACACATATATACCCACATGCCCTGAAATGGAATAAAAGCTGCAAGCTCTGACCATATAACTATGTACACATTACTAAAACAACAGTAGTTATATAAAAAAACAAAACTGAGGAAGCAGACTGCTGAATTAAAAAAAATTATAAAATTTATTTTACATGTTTGCCAACATGAATGTAGTATTGCTTGGTTTTTTTTAGTTCTCCCATGGTGAATTCACTGTACTGTACAATTTGTTAAATACATTCTGTATAAACATTTTAAAAAGATATGTAAGAGGAAATCAGGTATAAAGGAAGAGTTAAACGTTGCATCACTACAAAGGACTACAAAGAGTGCATCCTGGCACCATTTAGAAATTGTAAATGGAAATATTTTGGAAGAGAAGTAGGCACACAGTTTTAAAACCCATTATAATAAATGACACTAGGTCATTTGGGCTTAAGATTTACCTCTGATTTACCACAAGTCAGCTTGACAGGTGGTAAAAAGAGACTAGATCTTATTGTTCAAAACATGCTTGTTTATTCTACCTCCCCTTTTCCTCCCCTCTGTTACCACATTTCCTGTGTATTTGCTTTTTTTTCTACCTTGTCATAAATTATGTGTCTGTTTCTTTGATCCATAGAGACCCCACCAGGTTCTGCAGGATTGGCTTCTCCTTAGAGGGGCAAGGGTGCCAATGAGTCATGGGTCACAAAGAAGGGAAAAGGAGGTTATTCTCCCAACTGTCAACTGTCAATATATTTCACAATATTAAAATGAGATGTCACTTACTGCCAGCTTTGCAGCCATTAGCTTCAGTAATACATGCTCTTGTCACCCCTTTGCTGGATTATACCACCCTAATTTTCAGTTAGCATAGATTGCAACACTTAACTGAGGCACACATTTCATTGAATGGGACTCAATATGGCTCCTGGAGCCTATGGTAGCACATACAAAAGCAAAATTGGCATCTTTTCTGTAGACTCTCTATTCACGGCTATGAAGTTCTGAGTATGTCAAAGCAAAAATGAAAGCCTCAAACCTGCCTCATTTTTCTGATCATAAAATTCACTTTTCCCTCTTCATTCTTACTTTATCTACTGCCTCCAAAGCAAATATTTACACTGAACATACTCCTTTTTGGAGAAAAGTAGCCCCTTTAATCTTATTTTCTCATCTTCATTCTAGTCCAACCTGGTATAATTTGTCTCTGTCACGTTACTAGAAGCTTGTTTAGCCTTTTTTACTAACCATTTATTACTGAGCAGAAAACAAAACAACCACAATTTAATTTTCTTATTCTTTTTTATGCATTTGTATCCAGATGTACAGACATTTGGGGAGGTTAGGGGGAAATTAGATCAATCTAAAGCCATCCAATCCAAGGGAAATTAGGATGGGGGGCAAGTGGGGGGAAACCAGGGGGGGAAGCAGGCTTCAGGAGGGATTGGAGAGATTGGGGGATACAGGTGGGGTTTGCAGAGTGGTTCAGGGGGGCAGGTAGGGTCCACAGGGGAGCGGAGGGAACAGGTGAGGCCTGCGGTGGGGGGGATAGGAGGGGCAGACAGGGTCCATGAGGGTGGGGTCTGGGAGGCTTGAAGGATCCATGGGGGTCTCTCTCCTGCACCCTCTGGGGACCTGAGGCTAGTTTTAGCCCCCCAACCCCTCCCATCAGATGAACACCACTCCCTCTCAGCATACCTATCACACCTGTCCTTCCCCTGCACCAACTTCCTGATGATGGAGGGGTGGAGGGAGGAGCTGGGGTGGGGGAAATAGCCCGGTGCCAGATATGGGTAGCAAAAAGGGTAGGAAAAGTGCAGCCCTAGGACTGAGGCCAGCCGCTGGGCTCTCTTAGTCCTGGGACTGTACTTGGAACTGTATAGAAGTTCAGGACAGTAAGACTGGTCTAAAAACGGCCAACCTGATCTAAGACAACTTCAGAGGTAGGGTTACTTAGGTTGGGTTGGTCATTTTTAAACAAATCTAACCTTCCTAGTTGTTCTGTACAGTTTGCACTTAGATCGACTTAACTAGGGATCTATGTGTAAGGTCCACACCTGGGCAAACTAAGTTAGATCAGGTGGCCATTTTTAACATAATCTAATTTCCCCCCCACCCTCAAACCTCCCCAAACATCTGTATGCACCTCAAGACAAGGCTAACCAGTCAGAGTTTAAAAGTTATAATATGTTAGTGCTTACTTAGTGCTTTTATAAGGCACTTACTCCTTTCCTTTGTTCCTGATATCTAGATCCAGTGGTGAATTATGTTAAAGCATCTAGAAATTGGTGCTGATATAAGCTGATGGTGTACAATAAATATGACTGCCTGACTACCTGAAGAGTTTAAATAGATTTCTATCTGCAAAACACTCCTGTCAAACAGCCTCAGGCCATTTTACCTTATCTCAATCCATTCTAACAAGTAATAAAATCTACGCCTGTGGCAATTTCAGGGTCAGCTAAAAAGGGAGTCAGAGTGGCACTAGCATATGGCCCAGGCCCCATCATAAATGTTATTTCTTCTACACAGGGGCAATGTAGCTCTTCAACAGAAGAACTGGAAAGAAATGTCTCTCCTCTCAGAGGGAGACATTTGGTTTGACTGCAAGTAGGTTGTCCAGGGAAGGGAAATGGGAGGATCTAGAATGAACCTGTTTCCAGAATATGACCTCCCCCTTGAAGCACTGGGTCAGGAGAATGTTCAGGCTAAAAAAAAATAATGCATTAAGAAAAAGGCAGAAAAAGGGAAGAGGGAATGAAAGACAGGCCCTTGTTCAGGTTCACAATGTCCCGTTGGCTAACCCGAGGTGGACTTTAGTTTTGGATTCTCTCTCACTATTCACTACGCCCTAATCATTTTAAAAAGCTTTTCTTCAGGCTGCTGGAGCTATTTCACTTTTTCAACTGTGCTACCTTCCCTCCCTGTAGTACCAATCATGAGCCGTGTGGTCAGGATGCTGTTAATCTGACTGATCACCTGTTTTCAGATCAAAAAAATATTTTTCCCATTGGTCAAAATGGCAAAAATCTGTTAAGTTTTTGCCATCAGTACTGTGAACAAACAGTAGCATAACTGGGGGAGGAGGGGTGGAATGAGAAGGGTATCAGACCTGGGTGCCAACTTAGAGGGGGCACCAGAATGGTGCTCCTCCACCCTACCTCCACCCCCTGGGGTCTTTGCCATACCAGAAGCATCTCCGTGCCAACTGGATATGGCAAGAATGTGAGGGGTGTTTGAGTCCCTGGGACAGGTAAAAAGACTGAGCAACTTCCTTCCCCTTCTGCCTCTCCCTGCTCTGCAGCATTTCATGTCCCCCATAGGGAAGTTTTGTTTGGGGCACTAAATGTAATTGTTACCCCTTTGATAATAAAAGTTAAGATTTTGGAAATCCAATAATACAGTCAAGTGTAATTTGTCACATGGGGTAGACAGTGAACCATGCAGATAAAGGTCAAATGGGCAAGCTCCTTCAAGTAATGTTTATGTAGGATTTTTGCTGGTGGATCTTGTGTCTTAGAACTCCCAAACAGATCACAACATCCTCACCACTCCCAAAATCTTTCTTGGTCCCTTTTGTTACACACTATAGTCTATCCCAAGGAATATTTCTTGGGCACTCCATTTCTAGCAGGAAATTTGAAGGCTCTTCACCTGAGAACAGCTGTGCACTATATCATGGCCATTCATATTCAGACAGCTACGTTAATTACTTCAGACACATTTTAGGATCAGTGCCTAAACTGCCAGTGCCAAACTACAAATTTAACCTGTGACTTCAGTGGGCTTTTCTGAGCTGCATCAAACACCTTCACAGTCCACATCTGGTTTTCAAGCTATGAGTCAACCTCCTTTGATTTATACACAATACAAAGCAAATTTAAAATATCTACCTCAACCATACAGTCTAAAATACATCCACCATTATATGTTACTGAGTCAAGCCAATGACAACTAAGCGTGCAGATGTATATTCGCTGCACCCAGTTTAGGTTTAGACAGGTTGCTTTAACCTACAACTCATGGACCCTTTGGTTTCTTTGCAATTATTTTGTATACAGTACTTGGTATTTTATGAAACACTATGAATACTGGAGATAATTTCAACTATTTTTGATGAACAGGGTAATACTTTTGGTAAGGGAAAAAAACCCAAAACAAAACCATGGAGCCCACTTTAGTCATCAGATTTTGTAGAAAAATCCCCATTGGAAAAGTTAGATAAAGATGAAAATACTCTTAGGTTCTATTTATGTAAACATAATCTATGAGTATTTTCATATATATGTGACATTTTCACACACACGCACATATACATATATATGAAAATACTTATATATAAATATACCTTCTGTATGCCGCTGGCCCTGAAAGTTCATCCTATCACTACTCTTTGAACCCAGTAACTTGTGCTTGATTAAAGGTTATTTTTCAGATGGACAGAGAGGAATGCAGTAAGACTGGAAAAAGGTGAACAAATAAAACTAAAAGAACCTCTCTATGCTACCAGTTATTTTGTCTTATTTATTTTTACTTGGCATGTACTTTGGCAGAAACTATGCAGAATGAATTAGAAAATTTTAAGGACAGTGGGAACAGAAAGCACAAATAATTAAAATGGAATAATCTATAATGAAGGCATTCTCTAAAGCTCTTATTTAAGAACAGCTTGGTTAATGACTAGTTTTCATTTTTAAAATAATTCACAAATACACTGTAAACAGATTTGATAGTAAAGTGAAAAGAGGTTATACTTGATATATATTAAGAATATATAATAAATTAAGAATTCAAAATGAAATGTGTTTTTTTGTCTCCTGTTAAAGCATTATTAACAATCTTTAAGGCAATACAACATATTTAGTAACACTGCTTACTCAATTTGCTGTTTTATCATTCCAGTCAAGTCAATAGAATCAATTCCATCCCTGCCTTCAATTAAAGGCTAGTAGCCTTCATTAATAACTTTTATAATTAGCATGATTAAGCCTGATCATTACAAAGGATTCACACTATAATACAATAGTCATAAATTTCTTTTCTTACTAACATCCAATACTAGGAGACTGTAGATGACCTCAAATCATCATTTTGGCTGTGAAACATGGGCTAATTAATTTACCAAACTTTAAATGGAGAAATATGAGCTACATAAAAGTACTGTTGGCACATTAACCTCAAGCAAAGGATAATTATACATGGATCAATGTCAGAATGGCAAGAGATTTTGTGTGGGCTTCCACAGGGATCTGTCCAGGCCACTGGCATAAAAAGCTCAGTCGGTACCACTGAGGTGCTGCCTTGCATGTTCAGCCTGTCCCGGCTCTGTTGATCTTAAAACAGCAACAGCCAGGAATTGTTTTCAAGTTGCCAGCAATGCTGCCAGGCTGTGGAGTCCACAGAGGTGGGAGTGATTCCAGTGCCCCCCTAACTTAGTGTCCAGGGTGGCTGCCCCTCTCATTCACCCGTAGTTACATTACTGGTGCTGGCTCTGGTGCTGTTTATCATGTTTATTGAGGTTTTGGATTACAGAATAGAGTTTCTGGGTTATGTTTGCAGATGACAAGAAACCGGGAAGGACTATAAACTGTCTGGAGCAATAGAGCCCAAACTTTTGGCTGTGTGGGCCAGATGAGTAGTGCACAGGCCAGATTCAGGCCATGAGCTAGATCCAGCATGAACAGGTCCTGGACCCAATCAGCTGCATATCAGATCTTGCCCTTCTCCAGAATACCATATTGTGACTGTGACCCTGCACCAAATCTGGCCAACTGCTCCAGACCCAGCCCTAGCCCCATATACACTGGATTAGGCCCTGCTGGCCCAGTCTCAGCCCTGCACTCACCCAACTGGGCCCCACCACCCACTCCCAGACCTGCATTGAGCCGTGTCACCTTGCCCCACATAGAGACCCACATGTGCCAGTGGAATCCTGTGCACATGTTTGTGTAATCTGTCCCACAGGACTTGGAAATCTGGTGGTGGGGGAGCAATGGTATCTTAATTGCCATGGCTCCCCAGACTACATTTCCAGATTCCTAGGAAGCTCCACAAGCTAGATCACACAGCTCTGCAAGCTGGACCTGGGCTGTAGGCCAAGGGTTGAACACCTCTGGTCTGGAGAACAGGAATAGAATTCAAAAGGATTTTGATAGACTGGAGAGCTTGACAATAGGCAACAAAATAAAAATCAATGCAGATAGATGTGAGATTCTACACATCTGGAAGAATAACCAAATGCACCAAAACAGAATAGGATATACCTGGATGTAGTGTTGTTGAGAAGGATCTGGGGGTTTGTGGGATCACAGATTCAGAATGAGTCAGCAGTGTGACACAGTCATGAAAAAAAATCAACTGATTTTGGCCTGAGTCAAAGGGAATACTATATTTACTTGATTAAAAGATGATATCTCCTCTCCCTTCCAATCTAATATGGGGGTGTGGGAAAGGCCTTTGTCTTAGAACTGAGTATGAGGTGATGGAGTACAAGCAGCTACTGCAACTCCAGCTCCAACCACAAACCTAGTTCAGAGCCAAAGCTGCACTGGCTGTTGGCCCCCCACTGCCGCTGCACACCCCACTGCCCTTTTCCTACAGCCTTGGGTTCTCCATGCACTCAGTCTCCCCCCGTGCCACTTCTGTCCTCTGCCCCTCATTGCACTCCCCTTTACATTTGTTTCAGTGCCAGCAGGAGCGTGGTCCCAGCCCAGTCCTGGAGCAGCAGTACCAGCTCCATGCTGCTGCTATCAGGCTGGGCTGGAGCCATGCTTTGTGCCCCAATCTTCAGTAGGGATGGAGCTGCCAGCACCATAGCAAAGGTAAAGGAGGGTGGAGGAGCAGGAAAGGGGTAGAAACTCTGGGGTGGGGGATATGAGGGGAAGAGGGGGAAGGGACCCAAGGCTGTGGGAGACAGCAGTGTGGAGAGAGGAAGGGAGATGGGGAAAGGGGGTTAGGGGGCTGAGGCTGTGGATGGTAGGCACAGAGGGGGCTAAGTTGGGGGAAAAATGGTAGGGGACAAACTGAATCACTGTCCATCCCCCTCACCACCTTCACCATAGTGCCCACCTCATTGCCTGTCCCTCCCCCCAGTAACTGGAAATGATAAGAAATGTATACATTTTCCATGTATAGAATCTTAGATTTGGGTAAATACAGTCTTAACAAGAGAAGTTGATAGTGCCGCTCCATTTGGTGCTAGTTAGGCCTCACCTAGAGAACTGTGTATTTGTCCTGGATTCCACATTTTAAAAAGGAAATTGGCCAGGGTGGGGGATGAGGCAGGGAAGTATGCTAGAAGTTTTCAAATACTGAAAGGCTGCCATGAAGAAGAGGGAGAATAACCTCAGTGAAAGGGTAATTATAAATGGATCCATGTCAGAATGGCTGAAGGTTTTGAGTGGAGCCCCACAGGGACCTGTCTTGGACTCAGTGATGTTCAATGTGTTTTTTAACAATTTAGATGCTGGCATGGAAAGCCTCTTGAACAAGTTTGCAGATGACATGAAATGGAAAAGAGTTGTGAACACATTGGAGGATGAGAGAGCAATTCAGAAGTATCTCGACACATTGGAAATTGGAAAGCTGGGCTGAAGATAATAGAATTAAGTTCAATGCTGATAAGTGCAAGGTGCTACACCTCATGAAGAATAACCAAAAACACAAATACAAAATGTGTGACACCTGGCCGGATGGCAGCACTCTGGATCTTCCAGGCATTCTGACATGAATCCATTTATAATTACTCTTTGCTTGTGGTTATTGAGCCAGTTGTATATCCACATTGTAGTAGTTCTGTCCAGCTCATATTTTTCAGATTTGCTCATGAGCAGGTCATACAGATCTTGTCAAAAGCCTTGCTGAGGTCAACCATATCCACAGTATTCCATTCATACACCCAAGTAGTTATTTTGTCAAAGTACTTTGTTCATGCTGAGGATTGGATCGCATGACCCTTGATGTCGCTTCCAACCCAATGATTCTCTGATTCTGTGAAATGCAAAACAGATCAAAGGCCAGGTCCCAAAGGGAAAGTCAGTGAGTGAGAATCCTGTGCACACATATTCTCAGAAGAAGATAAGGTAACGGAATTTCCTTTCCTTAGAAAGGAAAAAAAATGCTAATACCAGATTCTCAGACTAAAATGAGCAAAAATGCATCATCACCAGAAGCACCACAAAATACAGTGCTATATTAGACACGGAGGAATACTTTGAATTTTTTTTTAGTAATTATTTTTTTCAGATTTGACCTATTTAACCTATTTAAAGATGAGATTTCCAAGGAGACAGAAAAATATCTCCTTTGAAAGAGGAGAATGGTAGACTGTTTAAAACATCTAATGGAGAGATGGCAAATTTTGCCTCAGCACTGCAAATTAGCAGTGCCATGCATAGTTTAATGTGCAACAAGTGCAGTTTGTGGTACCACAAAGAGGTTTTCAGCACCAGAAATCACACATGCCTCCAGCTGGTGAGGCTACATCTGGAGTACAGTGTCCAGTTTTGGTGTCCCCCTTCCCCACACTACAGAAGTATGTAGATAAATTGGAGAAAGTGAGATGTGAGAAGTTAAAATAAGGAAGCACAGTAGCCACTCGCATTTATTTATGACTATATCAACCCCCCCTGTTCACAGTGAAAGCTGCTGTACCATAGATACTACAGTCTATAATGAGGTACATCTGGTCCAAACCACTGCACAAATGCAAGAATGCTATTCCTTTCAAATCCTTATTCAAATCACAGCCACAAGACATCCAAACAGTCTTTTCAGATTGCCCTCTTGTCCACAACCATTATCACAGAATGACTTTAAGGACACTGCAGGTCCTTCTACAACAGCCCTTATATAAACATAATATAAAGCAGCTGTAGTAATGATTAAATTCAAGCACTGTATTATACTTGTATAAGATTCTACACACAAAAAACACAAAAAATCTATTAGCATATTCTACTGCTCTATGTCATCACATGGCATAAAACAATAGTATTCCTCTGAAAAAAATCTTCCATTGTGAAAGAGTTGAAATAGATAGTGATCTCAACAAAGTCTGGTGAGGCTTCTGAAATTGAGTAATTACACAAGACTTCAATTTTTTGATTCAAACTAGATAACAAAATTGAAAGGTGCAGACATTTCCACGTAATTTAGCTGATAGTTTCTCTATCTAAGGGTCACTGTACCAACCCCCTCCCCCACAACTACTAGTTTTACCTCTGATTGATACCTTTTAAAATAATTTTTTGTGAGAAATAATCTGGGATCGAGTGGTCATGAATTAATTCAGTATAGACTAGATTGTAGGGGTGCGTCCACACATGCAAGCATGTGCTCTTGTAGCAGCTCCAATAGAAGTGGTGCAAATTTTAACTGGGGCTTTTTGCCTCAGCGCACATGCTTGGACATGCACTTTGTTGTGGAGCAAACTGTGCCATTTGGGGCAAAATAATCCTGCCTGGCTCCTCCTGGATCTGCAGCCAGGGGGAGCTAGAGCCCAGAGCCAGTACCTGTGCTGTCCCCAGCAATACGCTGATTGCAGCAGTCTGGCAGTAGGGACTGCTGCCTGGCTGTGACCTGCTATGCACCTGCCAGAGCCAGATGAGGCATCTGCTCCTCTAGGCTAGCTGCCAGCAGGCTGTGGCTGCAGAGTTGGTCTTTGTGCGGCACTACTACCATGTGTGGCCCCTGCCAGGCCATCTGGGTAGCTATCGCCTGGAAGATGTTCCGGGTGTGGTGGCCTGCTTTGAACTGTCAAAGCATGTCCTCCTGGCCCCAATTGGACAGGAGGTCATCCACAGCCAGCTGGCCAGGGTGCCAGCTCTGAGCAGGCAGAGTCCTGCCACTGGCCTCCCTAGCAGGAATTCTGGTGTTCCCTATTGGAAAACTGAAAAATCTCTGATAAAAAAATCCCAAAGTCACTCTATAAATACCCCAAAATCCATATTCCTCCACGATTAAAACAAAAGACTACTATAAAGGGAGAGAGAGTGAGACAGAGAGACAGTAATCAGTTGGGCAACGTTTTATTGCTATATCTACAATGTTAAAGCAATTTGGAAAACTAGCAGTGTCAGTATCATAATACTAAAGTGAACTCTAAATGTTTCATGAATTCATGGCTACATGAACATATATTTTGCTGCCCCCCCACAGGTGCTAGAGCCCCCCCCCCCCAGGGGCTATGGCCTCTCAACAGGGGCTATGGCCCCGCCTGAAGGGTCCACATTCCCCACCCCACCTCTGCTTGGTCCCCCAGCCCCCTGGATTACTGCCCTGTCTGGCCCCATCCCCCACCAGCTCCTGCAGTCCCCGATGGCTGCCCCTCCAGGCCCAGCCTCCAGCACTTAAATAAAAAAAAGTCTCTACTCACCAAGCAGGGGGTATGGGGGCTCCGGGGCCTCCTGACAGAACCTCCCTGGGCAGCGGGGGCCAGCAGGGCCCAGGCTGGGGCCGCTGGGGCTGTCACCCAGCTCTGCACTGTGCGAGTGGGGCCCCAGTGACCTGGATGGCAGCTCAAGCTGCTGGTAATTCCTGGGGGGCAGGTTTGTTTGCTTGTTAGTTTTTTCCACTGATGCTGGGGTAGGGGGGAAGGGCTGAGGGGGATGGGGCTGGGTGGGAAAGGGATTGGGGGGCTCAGGGAGGATGGGGCCAGGCAGAGAAGGGATGGGGGGGCTGGGGTAACACAGGGAAGGGATCGGAGGGCTTGGGGGGCTGGGGAAGGGATCAAGGGGCTCAGTAGGCGGAGGTCCCTCCCATGGTCCCCATCCTCCTCCTCCAGCCCCCCTGACCCATTACTTACTAGCAGTTGAGCCTGGGTCCGGCTACTTGCTGCTGGCATGCTGCCTGAGCTCATGGGCAGGCAGCATACTTCAGCACCAGGGTAAGGGCTAACCATAGAAATGCTCTGGCAGCCAGAGTGTCTCTGGATGACCCAGCCTCTGGCTGCCTGCCCCGCTTTCTTTCTGTGTGGGTTTTTTTGACCCCTGGATATCCAGGGGTCTAATTTTGCCCCCGTACTGCAAACTTGCAGTGCGAGGAACATTTTCTCATTCCTGCACATGCCTCTTGCAGAGTTTCAAAGGGGTCTGTGATGCTGCAAGAAGCACATGTGGGCTCATCTGGACACACTCTAGGAGGGAGAAGAATAGTTCTAGAACAAAGATCCTGGACTTTAGAAGGCCCATCTTTAAGAAACTAAGGCAACCAGGTAAGGGGATCATCTGGATTTGAGATCTAGGAGAACTGGATGTGTAAACACACTGGAAATATTTTTAAGGCAAAAGTACAATTACTGCTGGTGGCATGAATCCCAAGCAAGAGGGGAAAAAACTGGGAGAGGAAGGGCCACATACCTGCATGGAAGAAAAAGAATCTCAGACCAGCCATTAAAACTAAGCACAGGATCTAGGAAGTTTTCCCCTATGTCAGCCTGTGTGGGTTTCCTGTATCTCTATGGCATGGGGCATGGTCTTTTTCCTAGTATCTTCCAAGCATGCATTAATCAACTACTTATCTGTCATTGCATTAGCAGGGCATTGTCAATGCCCTTGTCTCTCCTACTTTTACCTATGACATGTTATATGGTGGTCTTGGTGTTCTGAATATTGTTCCTTGTAGTTGTGGGTGAAGATGTGAAGCGTACATTTTGGGCTTGTTTTCCCTAAATATTCATATATTTGTTAGGTGTTAATGGGAAGAAACTCTCTCTTATCAAAAGCTGTAGCTACTTGTGCAATTTTAAAATAAAAATGTCTACAATATTTTCAACAATGTATTCAAGAGACCTCCCAAACAAGAACACAAAAAAGATTTTCCCTGAAACATGTCATAATTATCTTGTTCACTCAGAGGAAAACCTGAGAAAGTAGATGGACTTCGAAATGTCCTGCAATGTCAGCAAGCTTGGAATGAAAATCCACCACTGAAAACATCATGCCTTAGATTTAAGTCAGAGAAATATTAGTGCAAGTGCATGACTGCTATCCACACTCACTTCATGTGATCTGTACAACACCTTTAAGGAGATATGAACTGCCTTCATAAACTCCACCCCCCAACTATTTATAGCCCTTACGATAAAATGAAACCAAGTATCATCCTTGCTGTGATTGCCATTTATGTCATTTAGTATCTTCATAAGCTGCATGAATTTGTAGAAACCTTAAACTTCAATAATTTCACAGAATCACAGAAACAGAAAATAAGGGTGGGAAGGGACCTCAAGAAGTCATCTAGTCCAACCCCCTGCTTAAAGCAGGATCAGCCCCACTGCCCCGAGATCATCCCAGCCACGGCTTTGTCTAGCCCAGTCTTAAAAACCTCCAAGGATAGCGGTTCCACAGTCTCTCTGAGTAACCTGTTCCAGTGCTTTACTACCCTCCTAGTGAGAAAGATTTTCCTAATATTTAACCTATGCTTCCCTTGCTGTACCTTGAGACCATTGCTCCTTGTTCTGTCATCTGCCATCACTGAGAACAGTCTAGCTCCATCCTCTTTGATACCATGCTTCAGGGAGTTGAAGGTTGCTATTAAATCCCTTCTCAGTCTTCTCTTTTCCAGACTAAATAAGCCCACTTTCCGCAGTTTCTCCTCATAAGTCATGAGCCCTGAGCCATTTCCACTGACCTCTGCTGAACTTTCTCCAATTTGTCCACGTACTTCTGTAGTGTGGGGGATGGGACACCAAAACTGGACACTATACTCCAGATGTAGCCTCATCAGCTAGATCCAGACACCCATGCATGTGTGTTTTCTGGTGCTGTAAACCTTTTTGTGGCACCACAAACCACATCTGTTGCACATTAAACTGTGCATGGCACTGCTAATTTGCAGTGCCAAGGCAAAATTTGCTACCAGTATTTCCCAGTAGCAAAAAAACCCAAACACCATTGAAAAAAAAAAAAACCATAGAAAAGAAGTGGCACAAAGCACACCAAAGGGGCATATGCCGGGTCAAATGCCCAGGGCTGCTTGCTCCTCTGTCTCCATGAACTGCAGATCCCCTGCGCTGAAGCACCCTACGCCTCAGCCAGCTGTTCCCTGGGGTGCAGGGTACCTCGAGATGGGAGAGCAAGCAGCCTTGGGCTGGCTGCTCCTCTGTTTCCATGTGCCTCAGTGGAGGGACTCTGCTGCAGAGCCACTATGCTGAGGCACACTACACCTCAGCCAGCCATGGCACAGCTTGCTGGGGTGCAGTATTCCTTGAGACAGGGGAGCTGCCAGCCCAGGGCTGCCTGCTTCCCCCATCTCCATATGCCTCAGGATGGGGGCTCAGGCACGTGGAGAGAAGGCAGCAATCAGTCCAGGGCTGCCCGCTCCCCTGTCTCAAGGCACACTGCACCTCAGCCAGCTGCTCTGCAGGGTACCTCACCATGGGGCTCCACGTGTCTCAGCATGGAATCTATAAAAAATAATGATAATTAAAACTCCACAGATAGTCCTTTTCCTAGGCATTCCGATATTTTAGTGCAATGTCTTTGGCAACAGTAACTTCTTAATGACCAACATGGTAACAGCTATTTAGAAGCTGTACAAGGATTTTGCTGCCCTAGTCAAACCAAATTTTGCAGACCTCGTTTGTAACATACCTGGGAATTAGCCAGGGCATCACTAGACACAGCCAGCCCTGGAGTGGCAGCTCACAGCACCAGAGCTTCCCTGCTCACTCTGGCACATGTCTAGACTCCCAAGGCAGCTCCCAATGAGTGTATGCAAGGTGTATGCACACCATTTTTGCTGCCATTTTCAATTTGCCACCATAGGTGAGCACTAGGCCTGTGCAAATAGGGAAGTATTCGATTCGGATTCAGTCAATTCAGAGAACAGTCAGATTCACTGAATCAAATCACTGTCGCCATTCAATTTGGCTGAATCAGAATCGAAGATTCAGCGCTGATTTGGAGATTTGGATCGACCAAGAACAGGCAGGCACAGCCAGGAGGCTGCAGGTTCTCCTGTGGCTCCTCCAGCTGTGCCTGCCTTTCCCCAGGTGGAGAGAGCTGCGGGAGAAGCCCCCATGGCTGCCCTGCCTGGCCCCATCCTATGCTCAGCCCCAGCCTAGTCCCAGCACTTCAAAAAAGAAAAAGAAAAAAAAAGCCCTGCACACACCCAAATGCAGGTACCAAATTTAGTCATGATTAGTTAATATGCAGTAATGCTAGTGTAGATGTGACTTGGCATTAACTCTAGTGCCAGGTCTGCCCAGCCACTAGGGTGCCAGCCAGAGCCCAGTCCCAGGGCTCCTGGCTGGCTGCCTCTCCTGCCCCAGGGCTGGGCTGGGCTGCTCTCTGGAAGCCCCTAGCTGCAGGCTATTAAACCCTGTGGCCATTTTGTGCCCTGAGGCACACACACCAGGAGCCTGGACAAGACTGTTTTTCTGTGCAGGAGGTCAGCAGGCCCTGTGTAACACAGATGAGGGTTGCAAGGAGCTGCAGCTTACTGCACTCCTTGTCCATCCCTGAGATCCCCACCAGGGCTACTGGCTAGCGGTAGGGCCAGCACCTGCTCCCTGCTGCTGCTCACCCCAGCTGTCTCCTGTGCTTGCAAGTCCTGTGGTGAAGTGCCTCTGCTGCACGGCTCCCAGTCCCTGGCCGTGCTGCTGCTCTGGGTGCTGCTGGCAGCTATCCAGGACAGGCCACATGGGGACAGCCATGCAGGGACCCAAAGAGATGGCGTGGGATGAGAATGTCATTGTCTGCCTCCCCATCGAGCCCCAGCCCTACCTATGTGCGCATGCCTGTGCTAACTGCCAGGGTCCACCCAGCTGGACCTGGGAGGAGGTTGGCAACCTCGTGGCACTCTGGAGCCATGCTGATGTGCAGAGGCAGTTCACACAGGGCAGGCACTCAACCCCCCAAACTTATAAAGCCCTTTCAGACAGAATGCGGGAGCAAGGGCGTGGCAGCACCACATAAAGGTCAAGGCATTGTGGGCACAGTGGATGCCTGAGACCAACATCAATCACCATTCCAGTTGTGCCCAAAAGTCCATGGTCTTTATGCAGGAGCTGACCCGCATTTTGGCACCTTGAGAGCAAGGCTGCACCTCTGTAAGTGCCACCAGCGGGGGGGTGGGGGGTAGTGGAGAGGCACTGTTATTTGAGGGAGGGAGGGAGTGGGTTCTGTGTGCTGAGGGGAGAGGGAGAAAAGGTGGAGAGGGTGTTGTAAGGGTAATAAAGGTTTTTTGTTTCATCCATGTGAGTGTCCTGAGAGTGGTGCTAGGGATAGGCAGGGGGTAGGGGGTGACAAGGCAGGCAGACCAGAGTGGGGAGTGCAGGTGGAAGGGTCAGCCAGGGCATCTTGCAGCTGGTGCCCTGGCCCCAACTGCCAGGTGCACTGCTGTCCTGATGCCTGGCAGGAGGTGCCTGCTGGGGACAGCAGAGCCAGCACCATGGCCAGCAGGAGTGCAAGGCACTGGCTGTTGCTACCAGGTGCAGGGCTGGAGTAGCCCTGGCGTGGGGAGGCAGGGTGGCCAAGGAGGGAGCTGGCACATGTGGCCCCTGCACTGGGCACATGGCTCCTGGTGAGGGAAAGGGCTGGCCAGAGATCAGAGTTTCCAAGATGGCTGCCAAGTGTCCAGCTTCAGTATGGCTGCCAAGTGCTGGCAGCCATGTGGCTGGAGGCTGGAGCTCCCCCTGCTGGCCACAGGAGCACATGGCAGTACCAGAGGCATTTGGGACTAACATTAGTCCTAACTTTAGTGTAGATACCCACCAAAAATCACTAAATTTAGTTACGCTAATTTGCATGTGTAGACGCGGCCTTATATGATTAAAAAGACAACCTATAAAAGAGATTCACTTTTTACCCATTCAGTGCAAAGTCAAAATAAGAAAAAACCCCAACAACCCTACTAAAAACAGATAGCTAAAAACAGATTAGAAAACTCAATAACTCTAATAAGAAATAATGAATAGCACTACCAAGGTATGAAAGACTATAAATTAAAAAGACTACACATTTCATGCCATCCCACAACCCTTTTGCCATATTTTCAGTGCTCTGTGAAAAGAAGGTTCCGTCTCAACTCTAGAAGGAAGGTAATACTTAAAAGGTGACTTTCTACTAAAATATTGACACAGTGGGGGAAGAAGCGAGTTAATCTGGAACACACTGGCTGGACTGCGGTAAAGGGATTGGAGGCTAACTTTGAAAGTCTGTAGTCTGTACATTAAGTGTGTGGACTTCCAAAACTTGGAAGCAGCTACATATTTGCATTGGTGGGGTCTCTGCTACTCAGGTTAGCATATAGATACTTGCTACTCAACGTCTATAGCTCAGGGGCGGGCAATTATTTTGGGCAGAGGGCTGCTTACTGAGTTTTAGCAAGCCATCAAAGGCTGCATGATAGGCAGCCCAGGGCAGATTAATACTAATTTTCTAAATTTTTAGGGGCCCCGCAGGTGGGCCACATCTGGCCCCCGAGCCACATTTTGCCCACCCCTGCTATAGGTGGTGCCCAACTTCCTCCCTTGCATATAGTTTCCTCACTTTGACCAACAGCAAATGGCAGCTCTTAGGCCTTTCACATAGTAGGTCCACTCCCTACCACGCTCACTCCTGCATCTTATGCTTGGCAGTCTCAGTATTCAGCAACTCCTTCTTGCCTTTCTCTCTGTACTGCTGCCTGTCTGTTACCATAGAGACAGACAGCAGAGCTAGGAGCTGAGCTCAAAAACCTGGGCAAAGGAGTAACAGAACAGGCCTTGCAGGGAGAAGGGATGGCTCAGCAAAAATCTCTGAATCCTGAGTATTGAAGAGTAATTTTAATGAGAGGAAAAAAGAACTGGAAAGGGGTAAGAGGACTGGGAGAATGGACAAAGGGAAAGAGAAAGACAGGCGTGCTGAGGACATGGTATCACCTGGTAACTAGCATCATGAAGGGGGATCTGGTATAGAAGAGAATAGAAGATAAATCATTGCATAGAAGAAGTAGGACAGAGGACGAGAAGCTAATTTGGAGAATAAACTGGTAGGAAGATGAAAAATGGCAAATAAACAACTTTTAAGCCAAAAGTGAGAAAGGAGAGGGGAGGAACACCTGGTAACTAGCATCATGAAGGGGGATCTGGTATAGAAGAGAATAGAAGATAAATCATTGCACAGAAGAAGTAGGACAGAGGACAAGAAGCTAATTTGGAGAATAAACTGGTAGGAAGATGAAAAATGGCAAATAAATAACTTTTAAGCCAAAAGTGAGAAAGGAGAGGGGAGGAAACGAAAGACAGGAAAACACAAACCAGTAGTAACTGAACTGGTTACCACCCTGAAAAATATGCATTTATGATTTTCACCCCGTGCAAAAATATTGTGGAGGAATCTCTAGTTCCAAAACAGAGGTATTGTAGTCATCTCTCACAAAATATCTCCTGAATCTCAATGTGGTTCTTCTCACTCTTGTAATAAACTCTATACAACCCCCTCCATTTTAGAAAATTGAGTCTGGCAGCTTCTTTCTAACAATACTAGGGATTTTGAGGTTTAAAAGGCACATGGGAGAAAACATGTGGATAAATGAGATAAATGGCTTACAGAATATCATCTGAGCTTTATCCAGATAAACTGGAAACATAGCTAAGTAGTTGCTCAAAAAGCCTGAGGTGGAAGTGATCTAAGTTTCACACTTTAAGTGCCCTAGGTTAAGTTAAGAATGAACAAAACACACATTCACCTTTTGCGGTGGGGGTGGGGGGTGGGGGTGGGGAGCATGCAGGCTGCCTGGACTGGCTGAGGCCAGCAAATTAGGGATACTCCTACATGCTTACCAGCAGGCTGCCAGAGAATGGCAGGGGTCATTTCTGTGCCCTTGGCCCAGCTGTATGTGCCCGGAGATTGGAAACTAGTTAATGTGGTCCCCATTTATAAGAAAGGGAGAAAAGAGGACCCAGGAAACTATAGGCCCATAAGCCTAACATCGGTCTTGGGGAAAATTCTTGAAAAAATTATCAAGGATCACATCTGTGAGGGGCCAGCAGGGGAGATCATGCCCAGGGGAAATCAACATGGGTTCATCAAAGGCAGGTCCTGCCAGACCAACCTGATGGCCTTTTAAGACCAGTTAACTAAATCCCTGGATGATGGTGTCATCGTGGACGTAGTCTTTCTGGACTTTAAGAAGGCCTTTGACACTGTCTCTCACCCCATTCTCATTAATAAATTAAGCAACTGTGGCATTGATGCTTACACAGTTGGATGGGTCAGAAATTGGCTGATGGGGCGCACCCAGAGAGTGGTGGATGGGTCATACTCAACCTAGTGGGATGTGAATAGGGGGGTCCCCCAGGGCTCAGTCCTGGAGCCTACACTGTTCGACATCTTCATCAGTGATTTGGATGAGGGGGTGGAAAACACATTGTCCAAGTTTGCCGATGACACCAAGATGTGGGGAAAAGTAGGCACGTTTGAAGGGAGAGAGAAGCTGTAATTAGATTTAGACAGACTAAAGAAGTGGGCAGATGGTTACAGGATGGGGTTCAAGGTAGATAAATGCAGGGTGCTGCACCTTGGGGGAAGGAATCCACAGCATACATAGAAGCTGGGGAGTTTCCCCCTTGTGAACACAGAGGCAGAAAGAGATCTTGAAGTCATTATTGATTCCGAGATGGACATGAGCTGCCAACGCCAGACCACAACCAGCAAAGCCAACCGCACCTTGTCGTGCATCCAAAGATGCATCTCAAGCCAGTCCAGAGAGGTGATATGTCCCCTCTGCGCGACATTGGTCAGGCCACAATTGGGAGTACTGCGTCCAGTTCTGGGCACCGCATTTTAAGAAAGATGAGGCCAGCCTGGAGAGGGTTCAGAGGAGGGCCACCTGCTTGGTTGGAGGGCAACAGGGAAGGCCCTATGAGGAGAGGCTGAGGGACCTGAACCGGTTCAGCCTCAGCAAGTGGAGCTTGAGGGGGGATTTGGTGGCTGCCTACAAACTCGTTAAGGGAGATCAGCAGCAAATAGGAAGGGCCTTTTTCTCCCCCAACAGCACCTGGGGTGACGAGGAACAATGGTCAGAAGCTGCAGGAGAACAGGTTCAGATTAGAGATTAGGAGGCAATATTTCACTGTTAGGTTAGCTAGGATCTGGAACCAACTTCCTAGGGAAGTGGTCCTCACTCCTACCTTGGGTAAATTCAAAAAGAGGTTGGATGAACATCTGTCTGGGGTCATGTGATCCCAGCATGTACTCTTACCAGTGGCAGGGGGGAAGACTAGATGATCTGTTCAGGTCACTTCTGACCCCAAACTACTATGAAACTATGAATGTTGAGCCGAGTCTGATTGGCCATTGAGACCCGTCTTCCCAGCCCCAGCCACTCCTACCACCTGGCTCAGCTGACACCCACATGCAGGAGAATGCAGCTCCAGCTGTGCTGGTTCAGGCTGGGGTTGGGACCAAGGCAGGGTCTGGCCCTCCCTCCTCTGCCACTCAGTCACCATGGACAGCTGGTAGGGCCCCCATCCCTTCCTCCTGCCTGAGGCCGGCTCTGTAACAACTCACTCAGCTGAAGCAGATGAGCGTTGACCCAGAGGAGGATTAGTGGGGGCCTGCAAAGCAGCCTGGGATGCTAGGGGATTGTGATCTAACTTGAGGCACTAGGGGATCTGGTGCAGAAGTTCAGTAGACCAGACTAACCTAAGTGACTTAAGTCTAATATTACATCCATCCAGGTCTATCTTGGACTGGGTTCCACCATTTTTAAACAGGTCTATGTACACTGAACTTCTGTTCTGTTATGGGTGTAGATCAGTTTCCAATCACTTATGCTGGTTTATGTGCAATGTCCATGCCTGGCCCATGAGTAAAAGCTGGTACTTTAGGAAAGTAAGGAAAGTAATGCTATTCCATAGCAGAAATGTTCGGTACAGTTTACCCTAGCAATGCCAATGAACAAATCTCTAAACATGATGTAAATAAAGATGAAAGATAAAGATGAACTCTAATAAATGGTAAGATAATTGTGAATAATAACTCATAACATTTTAAATTTATGACTAATGTATTTTGAATCTTTTACTTTTCTGTTATTGTTCTTCTCTTTGCTCTTAAGAAGTTTTAAAATACCCTTTCTGATTTGTATTGCTTAGTAAAACAAATACATTCTATTTTATAGAAATTCTTCAAGAAATTAAATTTTGATTTAAACATAGGAGAGTGGCAGATGGTAGGGCAGAGTGGCAACTTAGAGACTAATCATGCAATTAGTACACCCTACCCTATCTCCTACCTGACTTCAGACTAACACAGCTAACCACCTCTCCCACAGTGTACAATGAATTTCATTAATCACATATGTGCAGTAATTGCTAGCTGTTAACAGACAAACGTTCCACTTCTCAGATCAGATTGTGTGTCAATGCAGCAATCACAACCTCTGCATTATCCATTACATAAGCGTCTTATATACAAATTGGTTTAAAAGTCTCTTTGATTGACACTGCAAAGTATTTGGAGTTGTTGAATTAACCCCCACACACAAACCCCTTAACCAGTAACAACAGATGCTAGTATTTAAATTTTGTATCTCTGCCCAGCTTCCAATTTCAACTAGACTAAACACAATAACTAAGCACAGGGTTGCATAAAGAAATCGTGCTGCAAGTACAATATGTATAAAAGCCTTTAATAGACCTATCCTGTAGCAACATACCTGTGCTAACAAACAAAATGCACTTAGTTTTCTGGGGTCTTCAGAAAATTCTGTACCTGAGATGAAGCATGTTAAACATCTCAAGTGTTTTACACAATGTGAGCACTACAAGCTATGGAAAGCATGACATTCTTCAGAAGTGAGGATATTACTTACAATAGTTTATTATGAAAAGTTAAAAAAGAAGCAAAATCTACTGTGCAACTAGAATTTAAATGACTCTACTAAATTAAAAAAATCTGCAATATGATAAAATAATCTGCAATAAAAACATTTTCCCATTTAAATTACAGACATTTTGTTTGTTTGTCTTTTGGCATCCATCTCAACATTTCAAGACACATCAAAATCAAATTAAATACATGAATTGCTACAAAAATAACGAATGAAATCAATCAATTTAGTTTCCTACCATCTTACACAATATCATTAGGAAATTCTATTGAGAGACACTTGTAAGATTTTAACAAAAACAACACAGAATTCCCAGGGCAATTTTCATGCAAATCCATGTAGGTCCCTTTGTCTTTTTTTTTTAAATCAATGCATGAAGCAAATCAATGCATGAAGCAAAATACTTATTTCGAAACAAAACTTAAAAAGATAACAACAACAACTTGCTGGTTAACCTGAAATGAAATGTGTTTTGTGAGGAGAGGAAAGAGGGAAACTGTTCACAAATTAAGAAATCAGTTATTCACACAGCTTTGTTTTATAGATTGACAAATACCTGAAAGTAACCTATTCCTGGAATACTGTATATAAAATACAAAGAAGCCAAAAGTGTGAAAAGTGAAGGGAGGAAATGAAATAGAGGAAATACAAAACAGAGTAATTCTTTAGTGGTTCCCACCCTGAAAAAGTGTGCATTTATAATTTTCTACTGTGTGCAGAAGTTTTTCCATTGAAAAAAGATGAATATTTTTTCCATAATCCCCTCAACGAAATTAAGACTGGCCTCAGTGGTAAGAAAATCATAGAATTCTGTTCCAGAGATGAAAAAGCATATGTCAGCTGGATGTTCTGTGGGAAGGGTTTGCAGAGATGCTGAGTGGATCAAAAGGAGCAGAAAGCTCTCAACTGTGACACTCCTACTCATACATATCACAGAACTGTCATACAAATAAAGAAACTGGTCTACATTTACAAAACTACCTCCCCCGACTCACTAACCAGTCCTTAAACTGAAAGACAGAATGCAGCTGTATGAACCAACACAACAAATTTTAGGTTCCTTACAAATACTGGCATGAACTACTTTTCCACTGTGGGAGTTCTAGACTTAGCACCAATCTGAAGACATTACTCTAAAACATGAAATCAGATGGGAATAAATATATTCTGTGGGGTTTAATTTAGATTTCAAAGAAGAAAAAAAATCAAAAGAAAGCAAAAATGCTCTTACATGTGGTAGTCCAGTTCCACAGTGTGAGGTGGTTCAGTATGGTGCACTGGAGTAAAGTATACAAAAAACAAAACCGTGCCCATTTGTTGAGTAGGGAGTCAAAAATAAAGAAAGGATCAGGATTCATTTAATTTTTTTTTTTTTTTTTTTTTTACTATAATTCGTCTAAGAATTGATACTCTCAGTGGACTCTATAACATGACAACATTGATCCTTTACAGTAACTCTTTTATTAGTGTATTTGCTCTTTCTCAATATGTGCAGTTGAGTTCTAAGATGACAGATTTGTAAATGTTTCTTTTCATTTTTAGTTTAACTGGACAATCTAAATAAAAACTCTTGATTAAAAGCAAGAGGTGAAAGCAAAGCTACATTCAGCCCCATGTGTTTTGCATTAACAACCTTTTATCTTCAACTGAACCTGAAAAATCTAATATATTTAAAATTTCCATTTTCAAATACATCAATGAATATATAGTGAACGGATGGAATCATGAGGCGGCAAGGGAAACTTATCTTCCAATTGAACATTCTGACATCTTTAGTCAAAATAATCTAAGTAGCTTGGGTAAAAGTCTTAGACTTGCTTTTAGAGATGCTTCCCCCTTTGCTTTTATTACACTGCTTGAAGATACAGGACTGCTAGGAATGTCTCATATGTTTCTGAACAGCCTTAAGAGCATGTGGTTGCTTAAACACTACGAAGTTGTATGTAAAAAATGCCGATTCTATTGCCTTTTCATAGTTTCATAGTTGCTAGGGGCTTTTGCCACATTATATCTTCAAAGTCCTGCACAAACTAAAACTAATTAATCCTTATCACAGCATTCTGCAGTTATTATTTGATATTAAGTGGTAGAAACAGAATGCTCACAAGGAAAATCCAAATTGGAGGGCATATACTTGCCTAAAGGTGTGTTTACAAGCCCATATCAACCTGGCTAGGGACAGACGTTACACGCAAATTTGTTTAAATGATCAGAAACTGGTTTAAACCTGTAACAGAACAGATGTTCAGTGCACATAAATCAGTTTCAAAATGGCTAAAAACCAGTTCAAGATAAACCTGGTTGAATGCAGTATCAGACTTAACTGATTTGGCTCAAGCTGGTTTATGTAATGTCTGTCCCATTGATGGTTTAAGATAAACCAGAGACCCCCAGCATCACAGCATGCTGTCTGGGCTGGGTGGGGCTCTGTGCTCCACAGCAGGGCTCCCCGCCCCTCCCCTCTGCTGCCTGGCTGCAGCTCAAGAGACTGCAGGTTGCTCCCCACTTCCTCCTCCCCACTCCCTGCCAAGCAGGAAATCCCCCCTCTCCTCTGCCTTGCCCTGTCTGTATATTAGCTAGCAGACTACATGTTGGCTACAGTCCTTGGCTGAATCAACAGGCAGAATCAAGAGGTAGCTGGTAATGTCCCTCTGTTTTTTTCTTAATGGGATGATAAACACTGAGTTACGGGGGCGGGGGCGGGGAACACTATGTTATCAATTCCCTGCTGGGCTAATCAAAGTGTCCTGCTGGAGTCTGGACATGCCCCCCTCAGCTCAGTCCTATGGAAAGAAGGGAGGGCTGCTGTAGTGCACCCCGCCTTCTAGCCTGAGCCACTGCAGGCATGTGCCTGCATTTCTGGGATGGCTGTCTGGTTACAAAACTGATTTAGCCTAGCTAGGTTAGACTGACCTGCAAGAACTGAATCGATTCAGGCTCAGGCTTTTTGAATGTCTATCCCTAGCCCTTGAGTTCTGCCAAATGGGATTGTGAAATTTTCAATGGATCTTGCATCAATTGATGTATTTGAGCTGTATCTATGATAAATTCATTGTATCACAGAGTGAGATACCATGGAGTTAGGCTTCTACATTAACTACTCCATACAAGAAGGCCAGCCACTGTTACTCCCAATAACAGTCCAGGCCACTCATCACAGAGGAACAGCAATAGTATGAATAGAATTTATCAGGAAGATTCACTTAACCAAGGTTTATGCAACTGACAAAATGCTTATGCTGATCTTAAAAAGTATTTTTCTTAATCAGTGGCTCAGCTTTGTGGATAATTGTGTAGATTTCAATTTAGATTTGGTAGATCATACTTGGTGCACAAATACTGTAGTGTCTACATTTTAGGCAGAAAGTAGTAGTTGCGTGTATTTATCGATCTATATTGCACATCATATTTTTGGGAAGTTGAGAATAAGAAGCATATTTCTGAAAGAATGTGTCAAAAACTCCACTGGAAATTCTTCGAATCATCAGAAATTTAAAAGATGTATCTCCATACTGTACAGTATGGAGGTCTTTGTCACAACTCAGAGACAAACCTGTTTTATGTATAAAACAAGGATTCAATCTCTATTACATGAGGAAAATATAACACATTCCCCAACTTACAGAACCATTCTGTTTCTTTGGCCATAGAATTTATGTTCTGAGAGTTTATAAAGTCCACTAAATGGCTTGAGAACTTAATATGAAGTATCCTGAAATATCCCATTTTTGATTAACACCTAATGTCAGTCCATTTTTGTTCTGAATCATTTTAATTATGGAACAGATTGTTCAAACTTTACACATAGTTTAAACTCACTGGTATACTGTGCATAGGTTACACTGGAAAAAAATAAATTGCTAGTAAGCTAATGTAATAGAGAGAACTAGGCCCTTGCTTTCCCAGGGAACCCTGTTATTCCCCTCCCCCTTCCCCCCACTACATGCAGAAGGATTTCTGCTGTACAAGGCACCTCAAGTGTGGGATATGGCCCTCCATTCCAAATCCCTAACTTCCAAATGCAGAAAGTAAATAGGAAAGTAAACAGACATTATAAATGTGGGAAACTCCAAATTAAGATAAAATATAGAACTATTAACTAATACGCAAACAAACATAAGTGTGCCCTACAGTGATGCCATGCAATAAGCATATAAGAAGACATACGTTATTTTGATATTTGGCATCCCAAAATAGATTTTACAGGATTTTAGAAACAGATGAGCTTTTTCATGATTTTTCCTTTACAGTGATGCTACAAGCCACGGGTAAGACTGTTTGTGTTCCCAAACTGTGGGTTTCCATGTTGAAATAGGTTTATACCATGTTACATAAAAACATTTTATTAGATTTATATGCTGCTTCTCCCAACAGGTTCAGGGCAGCTTATAGTAAGAGACAAACAACATACAAAGGCCAATGGATAACATATTTAATAAAACCTGCTTCAACAGTGCTCCAGCCTAGCTTGGCTTGATAAACTCCTGCCAAATAGGAATGTCTTACAGCATTTCTGGAGGATGTAGTGGGCCAAAGCGGGAGGGTGTTCCAAAGCTGATGGGTCACTACAAAGTAACAACCTTGCCATGAGCTTTGTTAAGTCAACTTGGTGTCCTGATGGTACTAGTAGGTTGGCCCAGCTGACCTTAGGGATAGCTATGGGGCATAAGGGAGAAGGCAGTCCCTTATATATAAAAAATACTAATACTCTTGCCCTGTAATCTGCTTCCAAAAGTAGCAAATATTGGAAGCTATAGAGAAGTGGTGCTTGACCTTTCATCCCCACAGGCCAGATGAGTGGTGTGGGTCAGTCTATGGGCCTGCCTTCCAGCCCCATATGTACCAAAGTGGGTCTGTTGCATGCACTGGATCAGGACCAATGCCCCAGCCTTAGCCCCAGCCCCATACACCCTGGATCAGGACCACTGTCCCAGACTCAGTCCCACATGTGCCAGCCAGATCCTGTGCACAGAGCCATCTATAAGCCTTTGAAATTTGATAGGGGGGCCATAGTGACAGTGTTAATTGCCACTGACCCCCCCCACTGCCAATTTTTCAGACCCTTGAAGAGCCCTGCAGACTGGATCACACAGCAAGCTAGGTCTGGCCCACGGGCCAGGGGTTGAGCCCCTGGTTCACAGATGGTTCACAACACCAATTGAAAATCACTGGGCATATCTACACATGCAATAAATGCAAAGCAATAAACTTTGGCGCGTATCTCATGGGAGTTTAAGGCTCCCAGGTGCCATGTTTGAATATGCATCTGCGACTGTAGCATGTTGATCTGGGTCAGAGCAGCCCTGGCTGGCAGGAGGCCTGGGGGGTCAGCCTGTCAGCCTGGGGATGCTCTGACCCAGATCAAATCAACATGCTGTGGAGGTCTGGCTGGAGCATAAGGGTGCTCCAGTGCAGAGCTAGCCATCAGGCAGCCCCCACATTGAAGCACCCTTGTGCTCCAGCCAGCCCTGTCAGTTTCTACATGTGTCTGGGTGCACACTAAAGCACTCTGCTCTGGAAAAGTACTTGCAAATAATAAATTTGGTGGAGCTTATTAGTTTACTGCAGCTTAATAGGTCCGCACGTGTAGATGCTGAGATATTTACTGCAGAACTAATTAGTCAGCTCCATAGTAAACATCTCATGTAGAGGTGCCCACTGAGTTAGAATCTAGTGAATGCCAGGTAAGGGCAGTGAAGGCAGGCTCCTACCCTGCTGTGCCTTGTTTTTTCCACTGTCTTCCCTTTCCCCATCCCCAGTCTGCACCTGAGCACTACAATTGGGATCATTCCTCTTGGGTCTCATACGCTGGTGACTGGAGTCACCTACATTTGTAGCCCCTCGCTCTGGCCCTGAACTTGTAGAAGAAGCAAAGGGAGTGGGGGAGTGAACTTTGCTGTAATGTGTAGCTCTGATGCCCGATGTTCGCCTATCTGCTCACTCACCCATGGCAGAGTGTGCTGCCTGGGGTAGCCAGCAAAGAGGCTGCCACAGGTGGGGGAGCGGATAGCAGCAGGAGTTCCCAGAGAAGCAGTTGCAGCTGTGGTTTGTCTGCAGGATGCAGGATCCTGGTAGGTTTGAGGCATTAGCTGGGTGGAAGAGAGTGATCACCTCCTTGCACACAGGCCAGCCACCATATCACCCTTAAAAGGAGCTTGCAGCACCTGAGGAAGCCGCAGCACTGCAGCTGAGAATCACTGACTAAACCTTTTAGTCACTAATATTCTACAAATAATTATACTTAATTATTTAAAGTGACATAATACCTAACATATGCTGGGTACTTTACAGATATACTTAAAGAACGCAGTTCCTCCCCCGAGAAGCTTATAATCTAAAGAGGCAAAACCTAGAAAATTGAACACTGAAGCCAAAACTTAAAGTTGAATACTGAAGACAAATAAAAGAGGAGAGTGGCTTTAGGGACTAGCTCAGGGCGAGTATTCCAGATGGTGAATGATTCATGAAAGATGACAGAAACACTTATGGGAAACATAAAAAGGAGCATTATTGGCATTGATGAAGTGTCAGAGGCAAAATTTTTAGTTTCCTTTTTCATAAGTACCTTGGTCCATATGACATTCATATCAAGTGCCCCTCATCCATTTTGACCTCCATCACTTCATAATCACTTTCTATATGATATAGGGAAAATAATCTTATATTGGCAAGGGAGCAAACAACATTACCTCTATTATTAAGAAGTCCATGTCAGAATGGCAGGAGGCTTTGAGTGAAGTCCCTCAGAGGTCTGTCCTCAGCCTGGTGCTTTTCAATTGGTTTATTAACTATTTAGATGTTGGTGTAGAAAGCTTCTTGAGAAAGTTTGTGGACAACACAAAACTGAGAGGGACTGTGACCATGTTAGAGGATGCAAGCACAGTTCAGAAGGATCTCAACAGATTGGAAAGTTGGGCTAGATTTAACAGCATGACATTCAGTGGAGAGAAATGTGAGATGTTATACCTCGGCAGGAATAATTAAAAACACAAATACACAATGGATGACACATACTTGGATGGCATCTCAATGGAAAAGGACTTGGGAATCTTGGTAAACCACAGACTGTATACGAGTCTGCAGTGGGATACATCAGTACAAAAGACAAATGTGGTTTTGGAATGCATAAATAGAAGCATTAGGTGCAAGACATGGGAGGGGATAGTGCCTATCTAGTAGGGCTGTGCGAAGCTTCGGGTGCTGATTCGATCCAAATCTGAACTGAATCATGGGACCAATAAAAAGGTCCAAAGAGATTCAAAGCTCCCCAAATCTTTGGAAAAGATTTGGAGAGCTTTGATGATTTGGGCAGTCTCCAACCACTGCAGCAGGGAGCTGCAGCCAGACTCCATGCTGGTAAGTGGGCAGCAGGGGAGGGGAGGCTGAAGGGGGAGAGGGGACTGTGGGGGGACCCCTGCCCGCTCCTTCTCCTGCCTACTCCCCCAGCCTCCCCATAGCTGCCCTGCCTGCTCCAGCTCCCAGCAAGTCGGGGCTTTTTTTCCAAAGAGCTGGGAGCTGGGGTGGGTGGGGCAGCCATTGCCCAGCTGGGAGAGAAGGCAGGGGATGGGCCTGGGTGATTCAGAGATTCAACAGCAGCTGAATCTCTGAATCAGATTTGTCTGAATCAATTCAGGACAGTGATTTGAATCACTGAATCGAATCACTGTCCCCCAAATTGGACAAATCTGAATCCGAAGCGAATACTAGCTACTCTGCACAGGCCTACTACCTACTCAACACTGGTTAGACCTCATCTGAAGCACTGTGTGCAGTTCTGGGTTCCACATTTTAAAAAGGATGTGGAGAAGTTACAGAGGGGCCAGAGCAGGCAGCAAAGATGATCAAGAGTTCAGAAGGCAAGTCATATGAGAAGAGCCTGAAGGAGCTAGGCATGTCCAGCTTGCAGAAAAGATGCTTAAGAGAGGATATGATAGCAGTCTCCAAATACTTGAAGAGTTGCCATAAAGAAGAGACAAAACATTCTCTCTCTCTTGCTGCAAAGAAAAGAGCAAGGACCAGTGGCTTGACGTTGCAGCAAAGTAAATTTGGACTGGATATCTGGAAAAACTTCTTCATTGTGAGAATAGTGAGGCAGTGGAATAGACTGCCTAGGGAAGTTGTGGACTCTCCATCACTGGAGGTGTTCAAGAAGAGGTTGGACAGCCATTGGTCAGGGATGAATTGTGTGTAGCTATGCCTATTTTCTACCATGGACATTTCCCATGATTCTGGGCTTTAGTTGCTGTTCTTGCCTCACGCCTCCTCCATCCTTTACCTGGGACCTCTTGAGCTGTTATTTAAAATGTTGTATATTGACATAATTTTATAGAAGTAGACCATTGGCTACCATGGTTCCCCTGCTTTACCCATGGCAGGTTAAGGTGTTAGGTTTATATGGCGTCAGGATTGAAGGTCATCTTATGCAGAGTTTAGATTATGGTTGTATGGGATAATTTGGAGGAGGATGATCCTGCCTCAGGCAGGGCTTTAGATTAGATGACTTCGGGAGGTTTCTTCCAGCCTTACTTATCGTTGACTCATTTTTATTTATTCACTATATTTTATTTTTATAAATGCTGCCAACCTCCAGGCTTCAAAAATTCTAAGTCATTCTGTGATCAATCATGGTAAATTGAAAAATATGAGATTTAAAAAAAATAAATGTGGAGGACATTTTATTTCTGGCGTTTGAGTCCTTAGGGCTCACATTTTTAAGCAAGTAAGAAAGCAGAAATGAAGATCAGGTCAATACCTCTACTCCATCTTGGTTACTATTAGGGTCCCTTACTCAGGGTTGCTCAGGGAACTTGCCAGGCCATCTCTCACCTACATAATTTTCAGATTGTGGACAGACTAGCCTAGAAAACCCCAGTGCCCTAAGAAAACAAAACAGTTGCAATCATCTGGTGCAACTCCTTGAACTAAGGTAACTCTATCAAACCCAAGAAAATCTACCCCAGTTTCAACCCAGGATGTTTTTTTCATAGAGCAAGGTAATTTCTTCCTCTGACAGTATCTGTTGCAAGTTGGTGCTTCAAAGCTTAAAGGCTTGTGCATTGAGTTTCTCTGTCTTGGAGTAACACTGGCCATGTGCAGACATTCCTGGGACTTGATCTATGATCATGCATGTGATCATAGTTTCAGTCCCAGTTGTGCACAGCTTTGCTAGTGCCAGAAGCCATTCTGAGAACATTGAATAAAGTGGGGTGAGGGAAGTGTGGGCAGGTCCATGGGGAGTGTTCATGGGATTCGATGGGGGGTGGCAAGTCATCTGCCTCAGGATTAGGAGAAGTGAGGGGGCTAACAATAGCCTGGTTGGGGTGGGGGGGATGGTGGATAGGAAAAGTGCAGACCTAGAGCTAGGGAAAGCAGCTGCTGCCTAAATCTACATCAGTGCACCTGTCAAGTCAGGGGTGACTGGTGCCTCCTGAGTCTGGGGTGGGGCACAATTTGCGGGTGGGCCAAAAGTCCCATATCCACTCCTATACTTTCGTGTCGCGACTTAGTGCTCCCTTGCCAACGTGCTGCCAGTCCGTGTAGCAAAAACACTGCCCTGTTCTGGGTGGTGCTGAGTCGAAGGCCAATCTCAGGAGCGGGGGGGTGTCCCCCACTCCTCCCCTAGCAGTTGCCTGTCTCAGGTGAACTAAATTAGATCAGGCTGGGCATTTTTTTGCCTGATCTAACCTCCCTGAACGTATGTACAGATTGGCACTTAGATTGACTTAACCCTAGTTAGATCAACCTAAGTGTAACATCTGCACATACCCTCTGTTTGTATAGCCATGGCCTCACCTTCCATCAAATTCAGGTTAATGAAACATGCCACAAGGTGAATCCACACATGTCCTTTACTGTGGAGTTGACTCTACATGTGCACCGGTATTAGGGTGCAGTAAATTAACTCTGGCGTAAGACAGTACTGTAGGGGACAGTACTATCTTATGGTGGAGTCATTACGTGCACTGAAATGAATGTGTAGAAGGGTGACAGGGGCTGGCTCGGGCATGAGGGTGCTACAGTCCGGGGGCTATCTGCCGCCTAGCTCTGCACTGTACCACCCTTGTGCCCCAGTCAGCCCCTCTGCTGTCCTCCGCTGTCACCCAGAGCCCGGGGCTGACTCCCTGTGTCCTCTGCCAGCATGGGATGCTCCACCCTAGTTTAAAGTGCTGCAGTCCCAGGTACATGTGTAAACACTGCACCCAGGAGCAGTTTTCTCTGGCATGGGCTGTGCCAGAGTTTAGCACATTACATTACTTGCATGTGTAGATGCACCCACAGTGACTCAGCATAATGAACTTAATAGTTTCCTAGCAGTACTAATCCTTGTTAATACATTGAATGTTTAAGGTAGAACTATTAACATGTTACATTTCCCCTTTTTGACACTATTTCAGTTTGCAATCTACCATATTTGTTTCAATTTAACCACCATACAGTCCCAATCTACCCAATTCAAAATTCAAAGCTGCTATATGCCACCATATATCTTGTGGATGCACCTCTTTCTACAGTTTTAAGGCGTTTTCCTGAACAGCAAAACAGGAAAATAGATATCAAACTGTTTCCATTAAGTGCATGAAACAGTTCTATGCTTTTATGTCTACTCTTCGGCCTGTCATTTTCTGTCAGTCTCTGAATTATTCATGTAAGTCATCTTCACTAATACGTATGGCAAATATAATTCTCATTATTTTATTTAGGATCAACATTTTCACTTGCATATTAAAAGAGAGAAAAAAGTTAACGCAGCTGCGACACTTGGTTTTGACCGATGGCATATTAAGACAAAAGGGAGACAGACACAGAGACTAGAAAACAATCCACTGTTTGCAGTTTGGTGCAGTGAACAGTGAAATCCTGTGAACCCATGGTACTGTTTCATTAATTTTATTATGTATCACTGAGGTGAACAATTGATCCATAAATGAAAGCAGCAAAATATATCCTATATTTCACAGGCAGTAAATTCAAATTAAGTTTAATCTGGTAACTGTCTCTGGAAATAGCTTGTAAAAAGCAAGCAACACATATTATGTAATCTAGATGAATTTAAATATCAGCCAACACATACCTAAAATCATTTCTGTCCTTCATCCCATCACCGCTGCAACTGTTATTTTTAAAACCCTTTGGCTCAAGCAACACACTGTTTCTCCTGTGCTTGTTTTAATCCATTTTAATGCAGAAATTATTTAAAACATTACTTTGTATGTTTTTCATACGACTAAAACCACATTGTTATATCAGTTTGACTGTGGTAATGCCTTCACTACTACTTTTGTTTGTAAGCTGTCTCACAGTCAGAGACATTGTCAGACCTGGGGACTACTCCTCTGCCAACTGAAGTGAGAACTTTGTTTTGATGTATGGAAATACAGTTTTAAAAAGTCAAGGTCTGCTGGCAGTTTCTCTGTAAGCTGCTACGGCAGCTGTGATAGAGGTCATGAATATTACATAAGGACTGTCCATGCATTCAAGCCAGCATTGCTAAGCCAAATTCCCATAGCAACACTCACATAGATTTACTCATCACTAAGAGATGCATCAGCTCAGCTGTGAGTGCTATAATACTAGTATTATTTTTCTAGATGTTATTACTTGATCTCTTCCTTTAAAGATCAGGGTTTTTTTTACTGATAACCCTGATAAAATATTTACTGTTATTTTCCAACAAAAATCATCTACTGTCTCTTAAAACAAACTAATATTAAACTAGCACTGAGCAACTCTGACATTCTGAACTCTGGTTAACCACTCTTCCTATTATTCAAAGATCAGCAACATCCCTAGACAGCTTCTGTGATGCTTTTCCTATGGAAGGGAAACTTTACCAGCAGATCCTACAAGGACAGCAAGTTTTGGGTGGGAGAGAAAAGTCTGGCATCCCCCGTATGTTAGGTAACAGCAGAAAGAGTGGTTTAGGAGCTTAGGTCAGGTATCTTTTAACATTAATTATATTTCTCTAACACTTGATAACCCTTCTTACTTTTCTCATTGACTGAACCTCTGGTCCATAGGAACTGGCTGTTTCTTTGTGCACCTTGGTAAGACCTCATTACCACACTAATCTCTTCTTCATAAGAAAGTGAATCTCAATTATCTGAATCCTAGATTCCTTTGTAAAACTAAATAAACAGACAAAGCTGAATGGAAAGAAAAAAAGAGAAAGTAGGAGAGGAGAAAGATGGAACGTAGAGCTAATGAGAAAAAAGAAACAGAAAAATGGAAAAGAGAGAAAAACCAAGTAAGTGAGAAGGAGAGCTAGCACAGAGGGGAAAAAATAAAAAAGATTATATGCCTGGAGACATCTTAGACCTGAATTTGAATAAGACAGAAAACACAAAAGTGAAGAAAAATAGATCTTGATGATCCAAGATCTGGTATATAACACAAAGAAAGAAAGAATGAAGAGAAGCGATGAAAGAATGAAGACAAATATATAAAGACGGCACAATATGTTAATATATTAATTAATAAGATCACTGTATTTTGCCATATGTATGATAAATTCACAAAAGTTAAGAGACACACGTGAAATTCAACAGTGTGCACACATCTGTAACATAACCTCATGTCTCTTAGTTAAAAGAGCATATGGTGGGATCTGAACCTCAGTTAGTTTATTACTTTGCCACTGCCTGCCAGAAGCAACCTTATTCCTCACCATGGACTTCTAAATCCTGGCTGATCCAATATTAGTAAGTATAAGTGAGACCAATGAAATAATCTGAAAAAACCTGATCTCTGTACAGATTTTTCACATTCACACACCATGTGGGGAACAATCCTGCATCAAGGGGTAATTACTTGGAGATCTGATGTCTTATTTCTAGGTTTGTAGGTACACTTGAATTATGGGACCAAATCCTCCCCCAACAAAAATCTTACTGCTAACTTTAACTCCAAGATCCTTCATTATTTACTGGCAATTCATGTCAATGAGCTTATATAACAAATGCAAAGTCTAGTACAGATCTGTTTGCAAGACACCTTGGTTCTTCCAAAACATGCAAATCAGTTTATAGTGTCTTCAGTGGCAAATTCTTACTTCAGTTTTTTTTTAATTCTTTTTTTAATAAGAATATTTTGCAAAGATGGCTGAAAAATCCACACAAGATCACATACTGCATTTCTAAAAACTTACTGACTGAAACAAACTTTTAAAAAAGGAACATATTTATGCCCCCGGTATCTGAAGAAGTGCCTTACCTTTGCCTTTTCCAGCTGTGCCTGGGCCTGTCGCTCTGCCTCTCTCCGCACTGCCTCCCTGTCTTCCTCCAGAGATACATCTGAATCGGATGGACGGCTGGTGTAGGAGTCCGCCGAACCCTGAACAGGAAAAGGAGAAATAATATTACAAGGCGTTGCAGTGTTTGCAATAAAAATGAGAAGGGTTCCTCTGGCTTGCCTTTGAGCATACTTCGGTAGAAATCCTTTACAAGAAAAAGGATTGTACACAAGTGAGAAGCAGGCAGAAAGATATTGAGCAAGTTACTATTTTGCTTTGGAGATCCTCCAAAAGGGCAGATGGCTCTTTGGTGCTTTATTTCCTGCCATATCCCCCCATTCTGATGAGAATGCTTTTTAGTAAGCACAGCTAGTTTCTGTGTAAGAGTTACAGGACTGGTGTAGTGCAGAGCTGAAGGACATACCAGTTTCAAGGATAGATCCATAAAAATGAAAACCTTTAACAAGAGCATTTTATTACTAGTAAGCAAACATATTCCATAGAAAAATTCAGACTCCATATTTACAATTACCGTTACACAATATCACAGCAGACAGCTTTCATCCATGCCCTCCATTTTTATTTCAGGGCACCTTTTCACCTGACACATTCTCCCCATCAGAAATGAACATGGCTCAAATCCATTTCAGCCCTTCAGGAAAAACACGTAAATGACCACAAATCAAGTTCCAACTGAAATAGGTCTCCACTCCACACATGTCCAAGCCCTGTTGCAATTAAACTAGTCACAATACCGAAACAGTTCTGTAAATAATGACAGCTCTGATTTTTCTCTCTCTCTCCTTGCAGTCAAAAAAAAAAAAGGGGTTCTCATAATTCAGTCAGAAAGAAAGCAATTTTCTTCCCTTCACTGTAACATACATGTATATGTATATATATGCCAACAATGAAAACATAGGGCTTACACAGATATCAGAATTCTTCAGCCGTCCTCCTTTGGCTCTTTTCAGAAGCCTGATCCAGGTGGCCTTCATTAGCCAGACAGCTCAGTTATTGTCCGCAGCTGCAGCGCCCGGCACTGGCTCTCATAAAACATGTGCACACTGAGCACTGCAGAATCACAGCTCCTTTCCTATCCATAGTCTGCTGCAAGCTCCTTCCTTCTCGTCTCTCTGCCTTTCACTCTTTCAGTCTCCCTGTTATGAAGTATTCTAATGATTAAATTTTCCCATGCCAGTGGGGAAAAAAGGCTCTCATAATAAAAAATAAATAAACCAGACTTCAGGTATTTTGTAAGAGACGGTTCAACTCATTAAATTGAGGAGACTGAGCACAGGAAAATGTCTGTGTTGGATTTTTTTTGGCTGTTAAAAATAGTGCTTATATAGAAGAACCTTTTAAAATCCTGTGCAAAATGTATTCAGTGACATTTGCAAGTGCAAAGTTCATTTCATCTCTTCCTAGATTGGATGGGGGTGGGGTAACCGGCTCTTTACATCACTGGGCATGCTCCATATGTACAGCCTTTTACGCAGATGCTCACATCACACTGTGTTGTTGGTTTGTGTCAAATTGCCATTTTACATTTCAAGGGTAAACAGCTGGAAAATAGAAAGGTCCCTGCAAATCTGGAATAGCTGGGAAACTGTCTTATTTTTGTCATAAATCTGTCACAAACTACATTGCTCCTCATCCCTAAATTTAAAATGCTGATCCAGAATCAGATCTCAGTTGCACTGTAAATCCAGAACAAAGTCAATTAACTCCATTTACTGTGGTGTGGAAGGTATTGACCAATTAATCATTATAAATATATATAATTTTTGATAGGAGGTATAGGTAGATAAGAGAAGCAGTTAATAACTGCAACACATACACAAAACATTCAAAGGGAGCTAAAAACATTAAAAAACACTAAACTTTACTTCTGCTTTTGTAGCCAGTCACAACCTATATCATTTCCCAAAATGACACTTGAATGACATCTCTCTGTATATTTAATTAGGACATTCATGACACACATTTACAGGCAGCTAAGCAAAATCTAAGTCTTAAAGGAAATTTCACTCTAGCTGACTTTGAAGTGCCTGCCTTTGATACAAATTCAGAGCTACATGAAAAATGCAAGATAATAGGAGATTCCAGCTGAGAGCCACAGTCACAAAGAAACATGGAATTATAAGTTAGAATTTCTTACTAAGTTAGATCTGTATGTCTGGGAAGGACCAATTCTCTTCTCATTTATGTTTGTAAATAAGGAGTAACTCCACTGGAGTCAGCAGAATACCCTGATTTATGCTGGTGCAATTCAGCAGAAGTTGACCCATTAAAGGAGAATTTCTTAACTTTTGTTTTTTCCCCCCTAGAACCCATACCAGTTACAATTTTGAATTCTAATAAAGCAGTCTTTGAACTGACAAGAAAACAACTCCCCAAGGAATAGTTTGTTTACCATAAATGCAAATACATGTATTAGGTTGCTTAATTCTTGTACTTCGCAATAGGAAAATAAAAGGCAAAGTCAAAATGTCTAGTACAGGACTGTCTAACCATGCTGTATCCAGGGGCCACAGGAGGCACTGGTGTGCAGCCCATGGGACCACACATGGCTAAGATGGCACCCTGCAGCCCCTCGACTGTGCATATCCCTCTTCCACACACACAAGCTCCCCCAGTGGTATGTGGCCCTTCAGCCCCCTGCCAGTATTATGCACCCTCCCACCACGGGATCTGCTGCCAGCATTCAAACCCCTAGCCTCCACTCCCTGCATGAGATCTGCCAATGCACAATAGCCTCCACCCTCTGCTGGCAGCATTTGGCCCCACTATCCCATGAGCTGCTCAAGAGATGTATGCGCCCCCAACCCCTGCCCTGCCATGAATCAGAGGGAGTGGTGGCTGCCAGGACCGACGGACTATATGTCATCCATGGGCTGTTAGTTGGAGAGTCTTGGCCTAGTGAGTTAAGTAAAACAAACAGAATAGCAACTATAAAAGGCAATAAAAGAACATTTCTATTCTGAATATCTCAAATAGTCTTGTGTACAGCAAAGTACCAGAGGCACAACACCATCTCAAAACACTTTTCTAAATTAGATTTTTTCTTTAAAATACCCATTCTAGCTACTACTACTACAGCATAAACACTGCCTAAATATCTGCTATGATCTTTGCTTACCATGAAAAAGTCACAAGGCTGGGAAATGCAATCCTCAGGCCACACTAATGAGACTGCCTTTTCAGCTGGGTTGTAGCTATTAAAATTGTATGTAGACTTCCAAATTTCTCCTTTTGGGCCAATAAGTAAGTCCATGTGAAGTGCTGGCCATGTCCTGACTCTCTATACTTTGGAAACATTAAAATGATCCAGTTTAATTTGTATTGTAAATCACACAAAGCTAGCTGATATTACATGTATTTTGCTAGTGATAAGTATAAAGTGATGTCATTTGCTGTGAACAGGATGCAGGGCAGGATTTGAATCTCTAAAAAACAATTGCTTTGCTTCCCGCACGTAGAATAAAAGGATCTGAGGATAAGGGACAGGAAACAGCGGGTTATACATTTATTCAGACTATTCTCATTCATGAGGAGAGTGGATTATCTTTGGCATCAAGCAGTTTGGGGAGCCAGGTATAACTGCTAGCACCTCTGGCATGCCTCTACTCAGGTTCTGTTAGTTTTCATTTCATTCACCTGAAGGATGGAAAAGCTTTAGTACTAGATGTTATACTAGTCCCTTTGGTTGCTCTGATATTATTGCTAGGTATCAGGCAGTTTGTACAGCCAACTATTCTACTTTTTCACATGCTAGCTAGGTTGAAAAAAAAAGATTCCCTTGTCTTCCTTAGTGTTTGAAGTATTTCATCTTGAAATGACTATTGCTGAATCTTTTTTTTAGCTTTGCAGTACATATAGGTATAAACTGTTTGATTAGATAACTGCTTGCCTTTAGGTCTCTCTATCCTATTTTCCTCTGGGTAAAATAGCTGGCATTATATGTTTCTTTTTGAGCCATTTAACATTTTTTGGTAAAAAAGTTGGGGTTTGAGGCACAGGTCTGTTACAATAATACAAAACTGACTTCCTGGACCTATTTTTGCCAATTTTCCACCAGATTTTCATAAAATGGGGATGTTACATCAACTATTAATGATGCAAGTTCACTCATGAACTGCTGATACCATGTGCTATTTGCTCATTATAGTATTCATAGAAAGCTTTTTCAGCCATTCTCTTTGTTTGTGATCCCATGACATTTTTCAAATTATAACACCATCATTTTGTGACTTAAAACTACAATTAATACATTCATTTAATAAACTGCAGAAACAATTTTACATCTACTTTGCATTTTTTTCAATCGCCTTTAATGAAAAAAAAATTGTAAAGCTATTTTTCAAATCTATAAGACAGCCATGATTAAGCTATCTTCAAAATAACTTGGATATCAATCGACTTTCTTTTAAAACGAGATTATATTTGTGGTTTAACCTCACAGAGACCCTATCCGTACAAATTGTATGTTCTCTACAAATTGTATATTATATTTGCATATCTGGCTTTTAAGCATGCAGGCTGTGTAGTAGAGAAAATTATTTAGGAGTGGTTATAGTCATTACCATATTGTTTGCAGGACATATCCTGAAGTCCTTACAATATATACTTTGAAAGAGACATATGAAATACTCTTTATGCATCTCTTCCTTTCCTGTACTCTCCTCTTCAATTTGATGCCATTAGCTCAAATAGCTTTCTTAACTTCTGAGCAACTTTCAAAACATCCTATTATTAAAAAAGACCCCAAACAAATTTCCTGATACATGAATTTCTATATTTATGTTATTGTAGTTCAGCACTGAATGAAGAAATAAAAAGTAAGGTGCTATTCTTTAATGAATAATGAAGACTGTGTAACTACTCACAAAGAGACAATTGCATCTATTCATTATAAAGTGCCATTCTTGTAGTATGCTTCCTTGTTACCTCATCTTTTTCATTATTTTATTCTAAAAAGCATTAGAATCAAAAGGATGCTTCTATTCAAGTCTTCAGTTGCCTGACTCTTTGAATAAGAAAAGATAAGAACTCAAAATATTAACCAGAGAAGTAGCTGTTTTCAATATTTTAGTAAAATGATTCCCAACTACTTCATGGATATTGATAACTGCTACTCTAATCTTGTTCAAAGTGTCAGAGGTGTATCAAGACACAACAAGATGTTTCAATAACTACAAATTAGGAGCTCACCTTCATCATTTTAAAAATGAAATAAACTCAGGATATCAACCAATCCGTAATATATTTCATACTATATTATGGCTAAACACTGTGTGACATGTCATGTTATCACACTGATATTCTATCATATCATACATGCTTTCATTTCACTGGGAAGTTCAAGAACATTTGTATCTATTCTGATGTGGGCAAGAAAATACATTTAAAATGTTGAAACATCTCACCAACTAGGTATATTGAGTTTTGACCATCTCTAATTACATATGCCAGGATTCAGTGCTGGCCAATAAAATTAAAATGAAACACTGCAGCACATAAGCCATACAATTTTTTTTTACTAAATGTGAATAATAATGCCACTATTTATTACATGGAAATAAGAGACTTCTAAAGGGCCACTGAAAATAAACTGCCAATAAGCACCACAATTTGTGAAAAAGACTGGAAAACAAACATGCAAACTCTGTATCTATGCAGTTTTCTTCCTGACATCAAGCGATGTAACTGCTTTGAATAACTACTGAAAGAATACCTCAGTTGCTGTTGCTTTATGAGATTACAGTATTATGAAATTAAACATCTTGTTTTTATTAAAACTCAGGTAATCAGGGATCAACATGATTGGCCATAAATTCTATACTACCATTTTGGTTTGAATTTGTAAAGTGAGATGAAGTGACTACAAATGAGAGAGAAAAAAAATATTCATTAAACAGTTATTCATTAAACATTGTTTCTTCCTTGGGTAACGATCATGGATGTTATATACCTTGGCAACTACCAAATCTACTTATCATACTCACTAAGTTTCTTGATAGTGACCTTGTGTAGCTTGGCCATTCACCCACCACACACACACACACACACACTGGAAGGCTGAAAACCTGGGTTTTCCCATAATGACTATATAAGAAATTTAAACAAGTCCTATGCAGTCAATGGACTCCATATCTATAGGAAGGAAGGAAGGGAAGGAAGAGAAGGAAGGCAGAGAAGGAAGAAAAGAAAGGAAGGTCTCTTAAAGCTAATTGCTTTCTACTTTGATTTCTCCATCCATAAATTGCCAGAAGATCAAGGTTTTAAACAGGTGGTAAGTTTAGGGCAGAGATGTTCATAGAGGGAATGCAGGGATGAAGTCAGGAAAGGAAAAGCATAATTGGAGTTGCAGCTAGCAAGGGATGTGAAGGGTAGTAAGAAAGGTTTCTACAAGTATGCTGGTAGCAAGAGTAGGAGAAAAGCTGGATGTGAACAAGTCCATGGGGCTGGATGAAATGAACCCAAGGGTGCTCTGGGAGTTGGGTGATGTTACTGCAGAGCCATTGGCCATCATTTGAAAAATCATGGCAATCAGGAGGGGTCCCAGATGATGGGGAAAAGGGCAAACACAGTTCCCATATTTAAGAAAGTGAAAGAGGAGGATCCAGCGAACTACAGACTAGTCAGCCTCACCTCAGTCCCTGGAAATATCATGAAGCAGGCCCTCAAAGAATCCATTTTCAAGCACTTGGAGGAGGAAAAGGTGATTAGGAACAGTTGGCATGGATTCACCAGGGACAAGTCATGCCTGACCACCCTGATTGCCTTCTATGATGAGGTGACTGGCTCTGTGGATGTGGTCTAAGACCAGTGGATGTGGTGTACCTTGATTTTAGCAAGGCTTTTGATATGGTCTCCCACAGCACTCTCAAAGGTAAGCTTAGGAAGTATGGGCTGTATGAATGGACTTTAAGGTGGATAGAAAACTGGGTGGAGCATCAGGCTTAGAGAGTAGTAAACAATCACTTGATGTCTCCTTGGCAGCTGGTATTAAGTGGAGTGCCTAGGGGTCAGTCCTGGGGCAGGTTTTATTCAATGTCTTTATCAATGACCTGGAAGATGGCACAGAGTGTACCCTCAGCAGGTTTGCAGATGCCACCTAGCTGGGGGGGGGAGTAGTAGATATGCTGGAGGGTAGGACTAGGATTCAGAGTGACCTAGACAAATGGGAGGACTGGACTAAGAGAAATCTCATGAGGTTCAACAAGGGCCAAGTGCAAAGTCCTGCACTTAGGATAGAATAATCCCATGCACCAGTACAGGCTGGGGGCTGACTGGCTGGGGAGCAGCTCTGCAGAAAAAGTTCTAGGGGTTACAGTGGACAATGAGCTGAATGAGTGCAGTATGCCCTTGTCGCCAAGAAGGCTAATGGCATACTGGGCTGCATTGGTAGGAGTGTTGCCAGAAGGTCAAGAGAAGTGATTATTCCCCTCTATTCAGCACTGCTGAGGTCACATCTAGAGTACTGTGTTCAGTTTTGGGCCCCCCACTACAGAAAGGATCTGGACAAATTGGAGAGAGTCCAGTTGAGGGCAACAAAAATGGTGAGGGTGCTGAGGGATATGATTTCTGAGGAAAGACTGGGGGAACTGGGCTATAGAAGAAGACTGAGGGGGATTTAATAGCTTCCTTCCCCTGCCTGAAGGGTAGTTTGAAAGAGGATGGAGCCAGACAGTTCTCAGTGATGGCAGGTGACAGAACAAGGAGCAAGGGTCTCAAGTTGCAGCAAGGGAAGTTTAGGTTAGATATTAGGAAGAATTTTCTCACTAGGAGGGTAGTAAAACACTGGAACAAGTTGCACAGAGAGGTTGTGGAATCTCCATCCTTGGAGACTTTCAATACACAGCTAGACAAGACTTTGGCTGGGATGATCTAGTTGGGGCTGCTCCTGCTTTGAGCAGGTAGTTGGACCTCCTGAGGTCCCATCCAACCCTAACTTTCTATGGTTCTATGACTCCATAAATATAAATGAAGATAACTGGGGAGCTTTGCATACTTTGACTCAGAGCTTTCCCAAGTCTTGAAATATGGTATCATAGAACGTATAGAAATCTAGAGCATAAGAGAAGGAATTGGAAAGGACTCTTTAGGTCACTGAATTCTATGCCCTGCATTCAATGGCAACAACATCATACAATTGTGCTGGCATTATTGGAATAAAAGTAGGTGTTAAGCTTGCATTCTGATAGTAAGTTGAATAGGAAAATAAGACAACGTACAGGCAGTCACAACATAATTGGTTCCTGAAAACCATGTCTTAAGTCGAAATGTCATAAGTCAGAACCTATTTTCCCACAGGAATAATGTTATAAAAGGGAGATTGGTCCCTTTATGATGCTCAGCACAGCTACATCCAGCTAGTAAGTCCCTTGTGGTGGGAAAGAGGGGAGGGAAGGGGTGTGGGGCAGAGGGCAGATCAACGACCCTACACTGAGGGAGGGATTGTGGCTGGGGCTGGGGCTGGGGCTGGGACTGGGACAGGGACTGAGGCAAGCGCAGCCCAGTCAGGGAAGGGGCTGCAGGGAAGGGGTGGGGCGGCTGCCACGGCTGTGCCCCACTGGTCCGGGAGCTGCTCATCTGGTGGCTCATCTGGCAGCTTTTGCCGTTGCTCCTGCCGCTGGTCCAGGATGGCATGGGGGGCAGGCATGTTGCCCTGGATCTGTGCGGGGTGGGTGGGGCTGGAGCTACGACACACTGTGTTCCAGGTGGGCAGCGGAAGGTGCTGGGAGTAGGGACTATGCCCTTCCACCACTTGCCCAGCCAGGGCAGGGTGGACACTGAACGGAACCACTGCATTGCCTTTGGATAAGTGGAATGCAGGAGTAGGAGCCACCCCAGCCTCCCCACACCTCCCAGATGAGCCATGGCTTTGTCCTGCACCCCCTTTGCCCTGGCTGGATGAGCAGGGGCAGTGGCAGGGCATGGGGAGGGGTGTGTGCTCCAAGATTGGGGTGCAGCAGACAGTGGAGCGAGGGCTATAGGAGGGCAATTACCCCCCCCCCCCATAACCCCTGCTGCCTGCCTGGAGCACAGCCCAATGCAACCCTGACCCCACCTGCCCCACCCTGATATGCGGACACATGCCCCCCCAGGTCCTGCCACTGTTGCCACTCACCCAACCAGGGTAGGGGGGCATGGGATGAAGCCACAGCTTGTCTGGGAGGTGCTGGGAGGCTGGGGCAGCTCCCGCCACTGCGTGCCACTTGTCCAGAGGCAGCACAGCAGCTCTGTCCAGCACTCACCCTGCCCTGTTGGGCAAGTGGTGGGGGGGCATAGCCCCCACTCCCAGTGCCTTCTGCCACCTGCCCAGAGTGCTGCCTGGTGAAGTTCCAGCCCCACCCACTCCACGCAGATTTGGGGGCACACGTCCCCGCTTACTCTCCCAGACTGTCACTGGAAGCAGAGTGAGAGCTACTGGATGAGCTGCGAGAAAAGCAGCTCCTGTGCAGATGTTAGACATCACATAGTGGTGGAACGCTCTCCTCCCCGTGCCCCACTTCCCCAGCTGGGCAATGCTTACTCCAGCCCCTATCCCAGGCCCAGCATCAATTCTTCCTTTGCTGCAGGGGTGTTGATCTGTGCCCCAGGCCCCTTCCTTTCCCTCTCCCCCACCACAACAGACTTAACAGCTGGAGGCAGCTGTGTCAAGCACCATAAAGTTGAAACCCACATCAGAACGTCAAAACGGGGTGTAAATTTATAAAGGTCATAAGTGCCATTTGTTGCAACTCAAAAAGTCCTAAGTCGAGGACTGCCTGTACTCATACTGAGGGCTTTGAAAATAATCACAAGAAGTTTATTTGATACAGTTGAGTAGGGAGAAATGAAAAGGCTTAAAGAGAAGAAATTATAGAGCAGCAAGTCGAAAAAAATGATTGTAATGGTTGCATTTTGAATAGACTTGATAGAAATAAGCCTACAGACATCAGGGCCAGAAAGGAGCACATTACAGTTATCAAAGCTCTTGATCAGAAGCAGGATAAGTATTTTATCAAATATAGACCAAAAGAAATGGTCTGATCAGGAACAGGTTTTACAGAGAAACAGCAAGATAGAGCCATAACCATGACATGCTGATCAAAAGAATGTTAAAATAAAGATTACGGGTTTAAGCAACAGATTAGATATTAGTAGTATCTACTAAGATAGAGGAAGATAAAGCAAACTGAATGCTTTGGGAGAAGAGATCCCAGGTTTGGTTTTGACTATATTAGGTTTTGATACTGAGACATGTCTAAGAAGATATCAGAAGTAAAATATTTTCAATTTGGGGGGAAATGCTTCCAGAATACAGAAGTAGATTTGTGAGTTGTTTATAAAAGTGACAGTAAAAGACATATGTGACGGAAATCATGCAAAATGATGGTATAGGGAAAGAAGTGGGCAGGAAGAGGCACTGGTAGAACTCTGAGGGACCCCAACCAAAAAGAAAAAGAATGAGGATGATGCACCAGACAGGATAACGCAGAAGCAGTATGGAAAGGAGAAGGAAAATTAGAAAAGATAAATATTAAATATTGAAGACAACAAAAAGTCTTTTTTAGGAATATAGAGAGGAAAAAGAAGGTGCACGGTAACATAGGACCCCTACAGGGTCCTTTGCATCAGTATTCCTGAACACGGATATAGGCATATCACCAAATTGGACTGTAGACAGGCATAAGAGGTCACTGGACCACTGATAGTTAGTGCCAACCTAGTGAAGGGACGCTTAGAGGGGCTTGATGTGTTCAAGTCAGCAGGCCCAGATGATCTTCATCCAAGGGTGCTGAGGGAATTAGCCAGTGTCATAGCAGAACCACTGGCAAGACTGTTTGAGCACTTGTGGCACTCAGGACAGGTCCCAGAGGATTGGAAAAGGGCCAATGTGGTCCCTATTTTCAAGAAGGGGAACAGGGAGGACCTGGGCAAGTACAGACCAGTTAGCCTCACCTTTATCCTTGGGAAAACCTTTGAAAAAAGTGTTAAGGATTACATCTGCAGGAGTCCAGCAGGAAAAATAATGATGAAGGGCAACCAACATGGATTCATAGTAGGTAGATCCTGCCTAACTTTGTTTCTTTTTATGACCAGGTCACAAACTGCTTAGATGCAGGAGTTGAGGTGGATGTCATATATTTGGATTTTTAAAAAGCCTTTGATAAAGTGTCACAAGCCATTCTTATAAAAAAAAACAAAAAAACCCTAGGTGGCTGTAACTTAGAAGATTATATGGACAGGTGGGTGGCAAATTAGCTAATGGGACACACCCAGCGAGTGGTGATGGATGGGTCGGTATTGACATGGAAAGACGTGGGCAGTGGTGTCCTTGAGGGCTCGGTTCCTGAAAGAGTGCTGATAAATATCTTCATGAGTGATTTGGAAGAGGGTGTGGAGAGCACACTGTCCAAATTTGTGGATGACACCAAAGTACGGGGCAAGGTAGACACATTGGAGGGTAGAAAATAAATCCAGGCAGACTTGGACAGGCTGGAAAGGTGGGCAGAACAAAATAGGATGCAGTTCAAAAAAGGTAAGTGTACAGTGCTGCACCTAGGGAGAAGGAATCACCAACATACATACAGATTGGGGGATGCCTTTCTAAGCAGCACAGCACCAGAAAGGGACGTCGGAGTCACAGTTGACTCAAAGATGAATATGAGTCAACAATGTGACAAAGTGATCAATAGAGCTAACTGCACTCTATCATGCATTAACAGGTGCATCACAAACAGGTCTAAGAAGGTGATACTTCCCCTCTATGTGGCATTGGTAAGGCCACAGCTGGAGTACTGCAGCCAGTTTTGGGCGCCGGATTGCAAGGGGGATGTGAATAACTTCGAGAGGGTCCAGAGGACCACTCAAATGGTTAGGGGCCTGCAGGAAAGGTCCTATGAGAAGAGACTGAGGGACCCGGATCTCTTCAGCCTCCATAAGAAAAGACTGAGAGGGGATCTGGCGGCCATCTACAAATTCATTGTGGGGTGGGGTGGGGAGGGGCAGCAAGGAATAGGAGATACTCTGTTTACCAAGATGCTCCTCGGAGTAACGAAAAAATGGGCACAAACTGATGGACAGCAGATTCAGATTAGACATTAGGAACAACTTCTTTATGGTAAGGTTTATCAGAATCTGGAATGGGTTTCCAAGGGAGGTGGTGCTCTCCCCTACCTTAGAAGTCTTTAAGAGGAGACTGGGCAAATGCCTGGCTGGAGTCATCTGACACCAGCACTTTTTCCTGCTCAGGGGCAGGGGGTTGGACTCAGTGATCTTCCAAGGTCCCTTCCAACCCTAAAAATCTATGAAATCTATGACAAAGGATAGAATCATGAACCCTTAGCCACAAACCATGCAGGCCACACATCACACAGGCACACCACCCACACTTCCCCCCCACCACCACAGTGCATAGGCTACTGATATGCTGCACAAGTACCCCAAACCACAAGCTTTCACCCCTCCCTTCCTCCCTGCAGATGCACCATGTAGCTCACTCCCTGAACCACACATACATGCCACAGAGATGTCTCCCTCTGTCCTTGCAGACATGCTACAATGCACCACAAAATGTCCCTTTGCCTCCCTGTGCTGTGTAGATGTGCAGCAACACACCACAAGCCTATGTGGACATGTCATACAATCAGCCCCTTCTCACCCTGAATACAGGGAATTGGTGCCTGCACCAGGAACCTAGCGCCACACATTAAACTTCTATGAGGTTGCATATGTCTCATAGGTTGCCAGCTGGACATCCCTATTTTAGATCCTTTTATAGCACCAATGTCAAATTTAGATCTACATTCAGATCCTAACTTTCCCAGAATTTTCAGGATCTGGAATTTTGGTTCGGAATCCTTAATTTGATTTTTCTGTATGTTTAAGTGCCTTCTTTGAAAACTTAGCTCTGAGTTCACTCTGCACTGCTGCAGAGTTGTCTCTAGGCTCCAAAAAGGGACAATATTAGCATCTGTATTATAACAGTGTCTATATATTGAAATTCCTGCACAGTCGAATAAAAAAAGACAGTGATGAAAAGACAGTCCCTTTCAGAGGAAGCTTGCAATCTAACTTAAAACTCAGTGACAAAAGATGGATACAAACAGTTAGCATATACAGGAAGTAATAATGAGTCAAAACCAGTCATCACGATAAGCTGTAGTCCTAGCACACAAACTGTTTAAGCACTGTCAAGATTCTTTTTTAGTAGGCGTCATGGAGAGAAGGGATTTGAAAAAGGATGATGAGGTGGTTTGGTGTTGGTGTTGAACTCCTTCATTCTTGAGAGGTGTTTTGAGAAAAATTTCTAAAATACTTCAGTGAAAATACAGGAAAAGGGAAATGAATGGCTGAGATTGACAGAGTACAGGATACTGATGACATCTCAATAGTATATGAAAGGCAACAGTTAAAGTGGGGCTAGGCTATAAAAAGCCTTCAAAGCAAGGATAAGTAGCTTGTGTTTTATGCAGTGGAAAAAGGAAGAAATCAGAGGAGGGAAACGAGAGGGGTTTGCAGGTGAAATGATGACCCAGCAGTGTTTTGAATGGATATAAGTTGGGGGGACAGAATCAAATTGCTGTTTCAGAGCTAGGGAGAAATAGTTCATATATGAGATAATGGACATACAAGACATGAGATTTTGCTGTATGGATGATGAAGAAAGGCTGGATCTCACTGGGAAACAGTGAGAATTAGACAGAACCCAGACACTGTGCTGTACAGCAGTGGTGCCCAACCTTTTTGTCCCATGGGCCAGGTGGGTGTTCCCAGTTCCATCCATGGCTGGGATCCAGCATATAGGGCTGGCACAGTGGAGGCTTGACCTGGCTAGGAGGGTGTGCAATCCAACTCTTCAACTCTTATCTGGTTGCCCTGGGGGTGGGGGGGCGGCAGCCTTGCCCTGATCTGGATCAGGATGCTTGTGGGGAGCAGGTAGTGCAGTACCAATCCAAGTGTGGCAGGGAGGCAGGGAGCAGCTTGGCCCTGATCCAGGTGCATTGTGGGGCATGGAGTGGAGCAGCCCCATTCCAGACATGCAGGGGTGGGGGAGGATGGCAGCCCAGCCATATCTAGATGGGCAGGGAATGGGCCCAGCCCATATCTCACTGCATAGCAATGGCCTGGACTGGGCTGGATCCAGCCACATGGAGCTTCTACCACTCCCCTGCTGCCAAATTTCCTGACCCATAGCAGGCCCTGCTCTAGAGCAACAGTCCCAAACTTTCACTGGCCCAAAGGAAAAAATACTGAGCAAGCAACAGGCAGTTGAAAACATCATACCTTGCTCTTCCTGTCTACCTCATTCACTTTTAAATTTCCTATGGCCATGAGCAACATGGGTTGGAGACCACTGTTCTAGAGAAAGGATGCAGTTAAAGAGACCATTGAGATTAGAGGTCTCAGTGAAAATGAAAATTGTGGTTGTGTCCCTGCTGACAAAAGAAGTTGAGGAATTACATGAGGAAAAGACTAATGATCTGTTTGGGCTTTCCTGAGTTTAAGCAGATCACCTTCTGATTATTGTATTAACAGAAGGAGACAGGTCTAGAGCAGGGAGGCAGACACAGAAAATACTTTACTTGTGTCAAACCAACGATCCATCCAGCTCAGAAACCTGTCTCTGACAGTGGCAAGTGCAAGATGCTTTAGAGACAATATATAAATGGAGCATATGTAGAGCAATCCATCCCATCAGACACTCCCTGGCATCAAGCATCATTGGTACAGGGATGTCAGAGGATACATCCCTGTTTTTTTTTTTTATTTAAGAACTCCCAATGGACCTATTCTCCATGAATTTTTAACCTTTTATAACTTGGTTAAACAGTCTGCAGATCTGCTAATTGTTAGTATAGAGAAAAATCTGAAGTTGTGATTGTAAGTTAAATTCTTAATTACACTGAGCAGAAGAGGAAGCCAAGGATGGAGAAGCGTGGACCGCTCATAGAAAGCTAAAGGAGGACAACTAGCATTCTCCAACTCTCACACTGAAGTAGGAGTATAATTACACACTGATTATAGAAGCAGAAGGAATCAGGAATCAGGTATCAAGACACATAAAAGCCAAGGCAGGAAAAGTTTTCAAAAAGCAGAAAGGTAGTATATAGAGAAAAAAAATGTATCTGTTAGGTCAAGGGGCATAAAGATAAAAGAACAGGTCCTGGCCTTTTTCGGGTTTTTTTCACTATTTTCCACAGTTAACAGCAAAGGAGATCATGCTTACTGCAAAAGTAGGAATCAAGGGACCTTGTAGGAATCAAAAAATTACATAAAAATAATGAAAAACAGAAAATGGCTCCAGTATTAGTAGTATTTCTAGGACTCATATTATAACTTAAGTTATAATACTGGTATTCGTCCATTTTTTACAGAAAATATACTGATATATTTCATAACAACCATCCACTTGTATTATATTCACTCAGTATTATAGCTAATGTAAATAGGAGATCCTCCCAAACTGTCAGTTAGAAATATTTACTACACATTGCAAGGAACAGGAAAATTTGGAGAAAAATACATAACTGCTTTTAAAGCAATCACATAGTTTTTCATTATTGGTCAAATAAACTATAACCACAAACTAACCTTTACTGTCTTAGCCTTTTAATTGAAGAATAAAATAAATACTGAGAGTAAAGAGAAAAAAATAATGTTTTAGTCTTCCTGTTCCCTTTTTTAGAGGAAGGAAAACTTTCTGGCTAACATTAGCCAGCTAATAAGCAAGCATTTTAAGAAGCCCTCAGGTTTTATTAGTTATTTGTGGTCATTAGTATTATGGTAAAGACATCATGTATACTAAAATACAGTTTACTTTCCAGATCTACATAGTCAATGTAGTTGCTGTGAGCTCCCAATTGTTATTTCACCATTTGTTCTGACAATAGTTTGCTTGAACTGAATTTTATTTTTCTGCCCAAGATCCCTACAAAATCTAAGAGTAAAATAAAGGGGCTGTGTTTTTCATTTTTATAGGGAAAGGAGAAGGCAGGGTAGACATATACCTTATAGACCAGTGTCTCCAACCTTTTAACGTAGAAAATCACTCTTTAATTAAAAAGCTAGCCAGAATCCACTGTGTGCCACCCCCCCGCCGCCCCGATACCCCTCTGCCCAGCATGTCAGTCTGTGGGGAGGGAAGGGGGAAGACAGATTAGGTGGAGGGACAAAAATTATTTGGGAAGCCTCCCCAGCAGGTAAGTTTGTAGGGGAAGAGGTGGGGGGAGGGGAAAGGGCTGTCAGGGTGGGGCAAATCAAGGCCCCAGTGGTGAGGAAAGGAGTGCAGCACAGGCAGGAGCAGGGGATAGGGTGAGTGGGGCCCCAGCCAGGCTGGGTGGTGGGATAAGTAGAGGCCGGGGGGGTATGCCCCCCCCGATCTGTGCACAAAGTAGAGGCATCTGCAACTGCATGCTGGGCTTTGAGCACAGCCTGGCCCAACATCCCTGCTGGGAAGAACCCAGTGCCACCTAGGCCCCAGCCTGCAGCAGCAGCCCACCCTTGCCCCATGTACAGATCTGGGAGCACACTCCTCCCATTCCCTTCTGGCATCCATGCCCCCCGCCCATGCCCCCCATATGAGCCACTAGCAGCTGTGTCCCACACCTCATCCTGGCTGTGCAGCACCTGCCTCAGCCCTACTCCCTCCCTTACTGCTGCATGAAGGCCCCTCCCCACCCCTGCTGCAGTCACTTGTCCTGCCCCACAATGGCGGGGGCCACAGCCCCCCCCACCAATCTGTGCACAGGGTGGAGATGGCTGCTGCTGCACACTGGCATTTGTACCCCAAGTCCCACAGCCACTGAGCTGAGCTGCACCCCCTGCCTGCCCAATGGCAAGACACACATGGCACTGCACTGCTCCTGGGGCAACTGCAGCATGGCTGGGGGTGCAAAGTGTAGCAGCAGCCATCTTCACCCTGTGTACAGATGAAGGGGCCGTGTTCTGCCTGGGCCTCCAGTGGGATGTGCACAACATTGAGAGCCCTCTGTGACCCTGGATGAGCCCCTCGGGCTCCAATCTTCCCACCACCCAGCCTGGCTGGGGCCCCATTCACCTTAGCCCCTGCTCCTTCCTGCCTGTGCCACATCTCTCACCGTGGGGGCCTGGATCTGGCCCCTGCCCCTTCCCTCCCCCACAGACTGACCTGCTGGACTGGGGAAAGGGGTGCATGTGGCCTCAGATTAACTGCAAGAGGCTCAGATCAAGGCCCCCTCCTCCCAACCTCAGATCTACTGGAAGAGGCTCTGTAATTGACCAGTTGATTGCAACTGAGCGGTTGGTGACCACTGTTACAGACTAACTGAAGCAGAAATGTATAAACTTTCATGAGTAAGAGCTCACTTCACCAGATGCTATGCTTATGGATCTTTGATTTGGTAGCCTAGAAAATGAATTTCTGCCCTGCCTTCTCCTTTCCCTGTAACAATGGGAAAGCACGATCCCTTTACTTATCAGGTTTTAACATGTGCCTGGGCAGAAAAACAATTCAGTACAAGTAAACTTTATTTATCCTGCCGCCTTCTGTCTGACTTCAGACTAACATGGCTAACTACAGGCCTCCTTACATGGTAATTCTGGGTGGCTTCGGGAACTCATAACCCCTGGCTTGTCCATACATTAACACCTTGAAGTGGCTTAAATCACTTGTTATGCAGCTCTAAGTTACACTACTCCAGGGCAGGATCATCTCTGATCCACATGATCCAGGTCCTTTTCCATTAAGGTATGGCCACTCTTCACATACGTGCTGCTCAAATTGAAGTCCTCCAGTATCCAAGAATGAAGAGGTACCTCTCCCTCTCTCCTATCCTGTGTGGAAAAACTTTCCATGCCCTGAAGTCTACTTTCCGTGCCATGGAATTCTTCAAGCAGTGGGGAAAGGAGCTCACATCACAGCTTCATGCCCTCATCCTAAGGATCTGGAAGGATAAGGAAATCCCAGACAACCTCAAGGATGCCACGATTATGACAATCTTCAAGGAAAGAGCCAAGTTTAACTGTAGAAACTACAGAGGAATCATCTTGCTGTCCACCACAGGAAAGATCATTACAAGAACCCTCCTGAATCATTTCCTTTCACTTGCTGAAGAGTTCCTCCCAGAATCTTTGTGTGAGTTTAGGGCATCAAGAGGCACAACTAATATGATCTACACAGCTTGCCAGCAGCAGGAAAAATGCCAGGAACAACATAAAACTTTATATCAGGTGGGCAATTATTTCAGGCTGAGGGCTGCTTACCAAGTTTTGGTAAGCCATCAAGCGCCATGTAGCCCTTCCCCTTGAAAGGTGCCCCAGCTTCTGGTCACCATCTTAGGCCTGAAAGTCCTGCCCCTAACCCCTGAACTTTGCCACCAGAAGTCCCTTCCCTCGCTCCCCGGAAATCCTCCTCCTTTCAGCAAGAGGTTTTGCCATCTCTGAACCAGAAAAATACCAAATTATATTCTGTAAGCAGAATGGGTAATTGAATTAGTCTATTTGTTTACTTAGTAGTTTGCATAAGGTGTGTGCTAGCTCCTAGGTCCCAGCTGATCTTCTAATTAAGGTTTTTCTCAGCACATCTGCCCCATCTTTCCCGCCATGACTTGTTGGATCAAAGGAAAAAAAGGGACGCTTGCTGTTAACTGCTGCTGACCTTTTGGCCAATTAGGATTTTTTCCACACTCTACTCCATCTTTTTTGGGGGTGCTCTTGGCTGATGGTAAATTATTGCCATTCTACTCCTTGGTATGTTATCCTTATAAGTAATTCTGGTGGGCTGCAGAACTGTGGATCCCTGGTCTTTTCCATGGGTACACCAGTCCTGAAACACTGCCACTCACTATTAGTTGCTTTTCATCCTTGCAGATTCCTGAGCTGAAGTTTCCATCGCTATCCCAGCTCCTGCTGATTGGGCTTTCATATTTCTAAGTGCAGGCAAGTATGGAGACTCCTCCGAGCTTCAGGAGGAAAGAGTTTCCTATTCTCCTCCTCTACCCTTCCCGGGGCATTGTCTCTGTCTTCATCTTTCTCATTACTTTGTTTGCTTTCTTCTCTGGTCTCTCTTCCCTCCTCCTCCTTCCAGTTGTTGCTGGGTGTAGTTCTTTAAACTGTTCTCCATCCAGCACCCAGCCAACTGGAACTGACAGGAGCTAATGAACCTCCTTGCATTTGATCTTCCCGTGTCTTGTTCTTTCACTTCTTGTCTCTCCCAAGGTAAGTGTTCATGCTCAGAGCAGCCTCTCCAACACTCCTTATAAAGTTTGGGGCCCTTCTTCTGGGTCCCTGTAGCTTCTTTACAGTGGGCAGTGTGATCCTTGCTTCCATATATTCTAAAAATCAAGCATGTACTACAACGTTAATTAATTTAATTTCAAAAATATTTTTGTCCTGATTTACATGCGTTTGTGTAGTGTACATAGAGGTGATAGTATAATATCTTAAAATGAAGTCTTACTCATATATTGTTGGAGGGTCTGGATGGGAGGGTGGGTGTAGGTTTGTGGGGGAGGGTGTGTGTGTGTGGGGAATTTGAGGGGTATATTAATACCATAATATTAATAGGTATAGGGCCGTGGGTGGGTATGGGTTTTCTGGGGGGCTGTGAGTGTGTGGGGGGAGGGTGGCTAGGGAGGGTTGTGGCTTCTGTGGAGGAGGATTCGCCCCCCACCAGCACCCCTGCAAGCCCAGCTTCTGTGCTTCTGCTGCTCCTGGCCCCAGGGCACTGGCACAGGCACAGGCCCTGTGCTGTTGTTCACTGCCACTTGCCCCGTCTGCCACTGCTGCCCTTCTCCTGCTGCTTTCCCCCTCTTCTCCTTCTCCCTCTCCCTCCCCAGCTGCTCTGGCACCATGCCCCAGCTGCTCCTGAAGTCCTGGCACTGCAGCTCAGAACCACGTGATGTCAGAGTGTAGTGAGGGGTAGTGAGCAGGGAAATGGCTGTGGAAGGTGGGAGGAAGGGGCAGCAAGCAGACATGTGGAGTGCATCAACAGCTGGGTGGGAGCACCGGGCCTATGCTGGTGCACTGGGGCCCGCACTGGTAGGGCGCAGAGCTGGGAGGCAGGAGCACAGGGTTCGGGCTGCTAGGGGTTCTATGGAGCTGGGCTGCTCTGCTCAAGCACGGAAAAGAGGGAGCAAGCCTAGCTCCATAGATTCCCTGCCAGCCTGGGTCCCACACTTCTGCCACCCTATTCTGGGCCCTGCCAACACTGACCCCAGTGCACCAGCATGGGCCCTGCAGTCCTACCCAACTGTTGCTGTGTTCCACGTCCCCACTCACTACCCCTTCCCCCCACCTGCTGCAGCCATTTCCTCACTCCCTGCCCACCAGCCAGCACCATGTAGTTCCCAGCTGCAGCACCAGGAGAGCAGAAGCTAGGCTGGCCAGCACTGAGGACTGTGGCAATCACCCACAGTGCTCCCCTGTCTCCCTCCCCCTCTTTTTATCTGTATTTCCTTTGGTGCAGGGAGGCAGGAACAGTCCCAAGCCAGAAGCCTCTAGAAGGGCCTGCTAGGCAGAGACTTCTGGCTGGGGTTTGGGGTGGGAGGGTTTGGGGGGGCAGGGGCAGGCTGGACTTGTTGCTGTCACTGGTTAGCTCTTCTGCCGGCTCCCCCTGAGTCCTATGGCCCCTGGCTCCCATCATCTTTGACAGGCAGCTCGGGGAAGGTAAACATTAATTTTCTAAATGTTTTAGGGGCCCTATGGGCCAGACAGAATGGCCCGACAGGCCAGATCTGACTGCAGGTCATATTTTGCCCACCCCTGTTCTACATCATGGCTGCCTCTGATCTCATGGAAGCTTTCAAATCTGTCAGTGAGAAGTGTTGTGGAGGATCCTTTTGAAATATGGATGCACACCAAATTTTGTCACCATTCTCTGCCTGCTCCGTGATGGTACGTAAGCAATGGTTCTCAGTAGTGGATCTATCACTTTTGAGATTAAAACAGGAGTTAAGCAAAGCTGTGCCACTGCTCCAACACTCTTCTCAATATTCCTTGTCATGATGCTACATCTGACCACCAACAAACATCCAGCAAGAGTGGAGCTTAACTACTCAACTGCTCAATGGATAGTAAGTTGCTTAACCTCAGTCAAATGACCCAAAACCAGGACTACACTGATCTCAATCATTGCGCTCCAATGATGCTGTAGCATGTGCTCACTTGGATGCATAATTTCAAGGCAATCATCAATGTCTTTAATGAGGCATACAAGAAAATCTGACTGATGCTTAACATTCAGAAGACTAAGGTCCACTAACAAGCTCCTAAAGAACCGTCCATAGCTCCTGTAATCCAGATCCACAGTGAGACTCTGGACAGCACTGAATATTTTCTATGTCTCAGAAGCCATCTCTCGCAAAAGGCTGACATAGACAAATAAATCCAACATTACCTCAAATGTGAAAGTGCAGCCTTTGGACACCTGAAGAAATGGATGTTTCAAGATCACAACATTGGATCTGAAACCAAGCTCATGGTTTATCAAGCAGTCATTACCCCCACCTTGCTGTATGGAGCTGAGACATGGACAACCCATAGGAGACAACTAAAGATGCTGAAGAAGTACCATCAACACTGCCTGCAGAAGATCCTTTGAATCCAGTGGGATTTCAAACACACCAACATTGTGTCCTCTTGCAAGAAAACACCACAAGTATTGACCCAATGATCTCTGATATCAACTTCGTTGGGCCAGCCATATCATTCAGATGTCTGACTCGAGACTCCCAAAGCGAGTCCAAGGCATATGCTCAAGGAGGGCAGAGAAAGCACTTCAGGGACAACCTCAAGGTCAACTTTAAAAAAATGCAACATTGATGTCAAATCATGGGAAATTACTGCCCAAGACTTTCCCAAATGGAAGAAGAGCCTGCTGCAGGAATCTCAGTACTTGAAATCTCATGACAACAACAGGAGATAGAAAAGTGGGAGCAGCAGAAACAGCATGTTGTGGACCAAATCAAGAATCCAGCACTACCCATCCCACATGGAAACACATGTCCAAGCTGCAATATAGTCTGTTGATCCTGGGTAGGCCTCATCAGCCATCTTTAGACACACAGATAAGACAATCATGGAAGACAATCATCCCTGACTGTGAGGGATTGCTGAAGAACAGTGGCTATCAGGTAAAGCCTGTACCTGCCAGGTCCTGAAAGAACTAAGACTGCATATAAAAGAGCTGAGTTACCTCTGGAACCAGAAGAAGAGTAGTGTCCCGGCAGCAGCAAGAAGCAGCAATGGAAGTGTTAAGGAGTGATGAGGAGCTGCACCAGCAGTGGTGAGGAGCAACAAGGAGCAGCAGCCCTAGCAGCAGCAGCAGCAGCAGCAGTAAGGAGTGGCAATAGCAATGGTGGAACAGTGCCCTAGCAGTAGTGAGGCAAGGCAAACCTTGGTCTAAGAGCTACACTAACTCTACTGACTACACTGTACACCCTCTGTGGGACAAAGAGAGGACTTTGAACTTACTGACTGTGCTAAACTGTAATAGTGGGTTGAGGTGGGCTACTGATTATTATAGGGTTCTTAAATCTGTTTTTCATCCCATCTCCCTTTCCCCCATTAATAAACCCTTTTATTGTTTGTGAGTGGGGAAGACTGGAACACCCAGGAAGAAATTATTTTCCCAGATTTCTGGGTGGGGGTTTGAACAAAGATAATTAATTTGTATAAAACCCCTAGAATGAACTCTGCCCTTATTCCTACCATTTGATGCCTGGCAGAAGGGTTACATAAATAAGAGAATTATAACAAACAGTGAAATAATTCTTTTACTAAGATGGCAGTATAAGAAACAGAACGAAATCCTGAACAAATGACATATTTTTACCAGTATAACTTACATCAGTTACATAGGGACTTGGGAGCAGATGAATATGACTATCCTAGCACATCTACATGCAGTAGGTAGGTATTACAACGCCTCACCTTTAGGTGAAGGGGGAAAGGTATTTACTCACATATCACATGCATCTTTTTCTTAAAAAAAAACCCAACCCAAATTGGGGTATTTGTCTTACATGGGGAGCTTGATTTATTATGCTTATATAGCAGAATGGAAGCATGGAGACACAGTAAAATGGCTGCCAAGTTCTGCCCCATGATGACCTCAGGAACAGAGAGGGCACAGTTCACCACACCAGGGGCAGAGCTACAGTGTTTAACCTTTCAAAGCTGCTGTAGAATTGACAGTAGCTTTTGCCAATATGCCAGTATTGATGAGAAAGTTAACACTTTAGCTTTGTCTGAGCAGTGCAAGTCAGGATTCATCCATGCAGTCAGGATTCCCTGCAGACAGAATTCAGCTGTGATTCTGGAAAAATCTTTTTTTCTCCATTCTGATTTTCCAAAACAAGGTATGCATCTTATTTGTGGGGTGTGGTATGCAGGAAAATATGGTAGCTTGTTAACATTGAGCACACACCTATCACAAGATAAACTGATGAGAGTTGACACCTATACTGACTTAACTTATTCAGTGGGCTTTTATTTTGATTCTTTGAAGGGTAATTCTACACTAGACTGGACAAAGGTACTCCAGTATAAAGGTTTACATCTTTTGTCTGCTCTTTTCTTTTGTGTTTGTAAAGGCTGACTTCAATCATGCACGTGCAGATGTGTGTCATCTATTTAGGCCCTAAAGCTTTCTTGAATGTATAGAGGTAAACCTGCCACATAACGACAAGCTAAATGCATTAGAGCAGGGCTGTCCAGCTTTTAAGACTTCAAGGGCCACAACACCTGGGAACTGCATGGCACCAGGTGAGGCATGGACCACTGAGCTGTGTACCACACAGAAGCTTCACACACCCCGCTGTTGCACTGCATATGGGAACCCACCTCCCACTTTAGGCACAATCTCCCTGGTACAAGGCCCTGGACTCATGCTCAGCTCCTGGTGTGGTATGCCACACCATCCCAGCCCCTGAGGTGAAGGCAAGAAGCATAATCTGGAGGAGGGAGGGGGAACCCAGAGACTCCAGCTGCTGTTGCAGTCAAAGCAATTGGGGGAGTGGGTGCCAGGCAGGAACTTGGGGGCCACAACTTAAATCCTTGTCAGCCACACATGACCCATGGGCCACTAGCTCAGCAACCCTGCATTAAAGCAACCATCTGAGGCCTCTGTCCTCCAGTTCAGCACTGTATCTAAACAGGGACTCATTTTATTATGTTTTTTTTTCCATAAATAAATACTTTAAATTGACAATTTCTTGTTGATACAGTCAAATCAAGAATTACTAGTGCACTTGGGGGAAAAGAGTGAGCAAAACATGTAAACAAAAGCTTGATAGGAAAGGTTGAAAATCATATTCAGGAATATATGTATTAAAATTATTTGTCTTAACAATGTTGTAATATTAAACCAAACAATAAATCTGTATTGTATGATATAAAAACAATAGATGGTTTCAGCAGTTTAAACACCAAATCATTCCAAAGCTAACCATTCATGCAATGCTAAATTAGGAATTAAAATGTACAGATTCAAATCAGAAACATGTTGTGTTGTAAGTGACAGTGTACAAACAATTCAACACGAGAACTGAAAACTCTCAGGGCTTTCATTTGTTTCTCACTGAGACACTTCTACAATTGCAGGTTCCTGTGTTCCTATAATTACACCAATCACTACACCTAAGCTTTCTCATTTTTCTCCCTACAAACTTTCAGTTAGAACATTAATCTGGTGAAGAATGTATTAAAAAAATCTAACATGTCATGATCCCCATTAATAGTTGCCATGTAAACAAGCACTTTGCTTAAAGAAAAATCCATAATTCTTATGGGAAATCATCTCAATCCCGCTTATATTTCATAGTACTCATTTTCAGTCAGTTATACTTAAATCTGGGAAGTAATATAGTTTAAGTAAATAACTTAACAAGACATCAGGAGTACATGACAATCTCTAAAGCCTAAGCATACATCCATAGCCCATAGTGCTTGAAATCTACAACAGAGAAGAACAGTCTACAAGAAATGATGCTGATGGCCTTGCTAAACTATATAAGCTAGATTAATACAACTTTAATATAGTTTATGATTGAAATAAAACTATAGACATTGCAAACTCATTTCTAATGCCTTCTCATAGAAAGTCAGATTAAAAATTCATCCAAAAATGAGACAGCATTCCTTTTGTGGGAAAGAGTTACCAGAAAAAAGTACCATTTAAGGAAATCTGAAAGAAAACTTTGGCTTTGATTGCCCTCCTGTAACTTTTTTTTTCAAAGTGAAATTGACTTTAGCCTTTCATGCAGGCAGCAAACAATGGAGTCATCATTTAAATTTTCCTAATACTGACATTTTAAAGAAAAATTTAGTTTTGAAACAGTTATAAAAATGATTCAGGTTACTATCTATCCTTTTGGTTGTTTTACCATAATCTAATTCTATGGCCTCAACTCTGCAGAATTTGAGTGCACCTTTCACTTATTTAAAAAATGAAAAAAAGACCATTAAGGTAACTCTATAAAAAGTTGTGCAGATTTTGTGGCCCTGAAAGTCACTCTTTTGCTGGAACAGAAATCAGTGACAGGATCAACATATTTTCTAGTATAGCTTGTTCATTCATAGAATATATATATGTCCTGTTCCTTTGACTAGTAGAGCATCTTCTTGAAGATATTTCAACTAAGACTGCAGTGCTTAGTCACTAAAGGAAAAAAAAACGCCTCTCTCTCTCTCTCTTTGGGACTCTAACACTCGGTCTTTTTTCCTGCCTCGACAACTGGACATTATTCTGAAAAAATATATAGCAAAAATGTTTGTATAGGATCATAAGGTCTTGATCCTTGACCAAAGAATATCGCTTCTCTTAGGGGGCAAAAAAAGAAATCTCAGTAAAGGTTTAATGCCAGATACAAGAGAGAGAGATTTAAACTACATAATCCTCTTACCAAATGCCAGGGTGCAGCTAAGAACTCTTTCTATAGAGGTTCCCATTAAGAGCTTACATATTGACGATTCAAAACATTCATGGCATGCATTACAGGGTCACCTCCTATATTGGGTAAAGTTACATGTTACACTTATACCATACTAATGGCATTTAAAATGTGAGCATCCAAACTTTAAAGCTCATGAACTCAAGCTAAGTGCCCCCTGAGCCTCACAAAGTTACACCACTTCAGGTGAGGGGTAACTGTGGGCTGTGCTATCTAGCTTGAGTTAGGGTAACTTCAGTCTGCTCCATGGAGATAACACAAGCAATTTGCAGTCCTCCAGCATCCCAGGAGGCACTTCCCTCAGCCCCAACCAAACACCCAACACAAGGATAAAGCCCAGGTAGTTTCTAGGCACACCTGTACTTGCCAGGTTTCTAGAGACAAGTCAGAGCTATACCAGCAAGAAATGATATTAACCCTTTGCATGCAACTGCTCACAGCACATTTTAACTGTAAAACTGCTTAATATTCCACAGAGTTAGTACGGTCTAAGTGCAACTTCACCCAGACAGAGAAAGAGTTCACCCAGACAGATTTAAGTGCAAGTGTCACAGTAAAATGCAGAGACTACAGACTACGTTCTACACTTTATTCAAAGAATATAAGTGTAGAGATTTAAGTGCAAGTCTGTGAAGACAAAACCAGGTCCCAGGTTATAATCAGTTCATAAAAGTCTGGAAACATAACCCATTTTTTCTATATAAAAGTATTGTCTTATCCCTCTTACATAACCTTGATACTATTTCTGTACTCTCTTCTAGTGAGAGAGCCCATTTCTTAATAAAACCACTGAAAGCACTGACTGAGAGGTGCTTGAAAATGGGCTGTGAAAAAGATTTAACTGGAGAAACACTGATTTTCAAAAGCAGGTTTGTAATGTGAAAAAAAAATCAAAAAACCTATAGAAGACATACAGATCATTACATGAATTGTCTTGAGCATGCTGTTTGTTCTTTTAATACATACTGGGTGCCTCTACACATGAAATGAATGTGACCCAAACTCTGGAATAGTTCACAACAGAGTTAATAGCTCCTGGGTATAGCGTCTACATGCCCAGGACAGCAGCAATTTGAGCTGGGGTGGAGCAGGCCCCTGGCTGGCTGAGCTGACTGGGCACATTGTACACCCACAGTCGATGTATACACAACTGTTTCAGTGCAGTAAAGTACCCTGCTGTAAGACAGTACTGTCCCCAACAGAACTATCTTACGGCAGAGTTAATTAGTTTACTGCACACTAATACTACTGCATGTGTAGACTGTGACACTTTACTGTGAAGCTAATTAGTGTACTCCACAGTAAAATGCATGCATAGATGCACCCACTGTATCAAAAAGAATCACTTTTGGTTAACTACATGATCCTATGTCAGGGGTGGGCAAAATACAGCCCCTAAAAAATGTAGAAAATTAATATTTCTCTGCCCTTGGTTCCAGTCAAAAGTGGCAGCAGGATCCAGGGGAAGCCCATCTGGCTCCAAAAACAGCAAGGCCCACCTGGCCCCGTCCCCCAGCCAGAAGCCCCAGCCAGGGTTTCTGGGCTGGGAGCACATGGCTGCCCCTGCATGGGAAGCTCAGGTAAGGTGGGAGGGGACCCCAGGCAGGGCAGGAGTGCAGAGGGGGGGAGCAGCCCCTCCCCACCCCACGCCCAGTGCCCCATGCTGCAGCTGCTCGCAACCCACATGGGACTGCCTGTGCCCACTCCAGACAACCCTATGCAGTCTGCGAGCACCTGCAGCATGGGGCACCGGCCATGGGGTGGGAGAGGGGTCATTTGCCCCCTGCACTCACCTTTTCCCGCGTCTCCTTACCTGCTCAGAGAAAAGCAGCCCCTCCCCCACTCCATGGCCAGCGTCCCGCACTGCAGGCACTCGCAGCCTGCGTGGGTCAGTCCGGAGCAGGCACAGGCAGCCCCACGCAGGCTGCAAATGGCTGCAGCATGGGGCGCCGGGCATAGGGCGGGGGGGGACTGTTTTCTCTCCCCCCTCGCGCTCAGCACCAGCTTGTAACCCAGCCCCTCTGACAGGCTGGCAGTGGGGTGGATTACAAGCTGGTGCTGAGCTTGGGGAAAAGTGGTCCCTCACCCGCCCCATGGCCAGCACCCCACACTGCAGCCACCTGCAGCCCACATGAGGCTGCTTGTGTCTGCTCCAGGCAGCCCTGCACTGGCTGCGAGTGCCTGCAGTGCAAGGTGCTGGCCATGGGGCAGGTGAGGGGCCACTTTTCCCCATGCTCAGCACCAGCTTCTTCCCTTCTGGCAAGCAGGGGTTCAGGGCTGTGTGCTTCCCCCCAGCTGTACCACAGGGCTGGGGAGCACTGGGAGGGGGCAGGCAGGGAGGCAGTGGGAGCACAGGGCTCACATCAGTGTTCCCAGGCCAGTGTTGGCAGGGCCTAGAGCAGGGTGGCAGGAGTACAGGGTCCTAGTTGGCAGGGGCTCTGTGGAGCTGGGTCAGCTCCCCACTCCCTGCTGGTGCAGCCTATCCTGGCTCCACAGACCCCTGCTGGCCTGTGCCCTGCTCTGGGCCCCACCAATGCTGACCCTGGGACATTGGTCCCAAGACATTGGGATGTTGGTCCCAAGATGGTGACCAGGGGGTGGGACACCTGTCAAGAGGCAGAGCTACCCATGCAGCCCTTGACAGCCTGCCAAAACTGGGTAAGCAGCCCTCCACTCAAAATAATTGCCCACCCCGTCCTATGTGGTTATCACTGCCAAAGCATGTTCATTTATGAAAGAAGTCATACCAAGCAATTAAAATTAAGACAGACAAAGCCCAGTGTTACCTTTCCTTTATCTCTATGCATGCTATGCTTTATTTAGCTGAAGCAGGCAAGGTCATGCACAACTGAAATTAAGTGGACCTCAACAGCATTGCTAAGATAACCAAGATAAAGAAAACCACAGACAAAACAGAAGAGGAAGAGATGTCTATCAGCAGCTCATCCATCCCAGAGCAAAAGAAAGTCAAAGAAAAAAAATCCAAGGCATGATATGTGGGGTGGGAGAGGTAAGCACAAAGGTCAGATCTAAATAATTCTGTAAGTGCCTCCACTAAGATATTCCAATACCTAAAAAACATATATGTTCCCCAAGACTATTCAAATCTACAGGGTTATAACACCTATGATCCAAACTTAATAAAGAGAATTATCTGCTGCCAAAGGATGATTTCAAACACCTACGAGTCGAGCAAGGAGGCCTGCTTAACCAATAGAAAATGGCAGGCCAACCGTGTCCAATTTTCTTCTCTCCTCAGAACTTAGGCACCTGGCTCAGGCCCTCTGCCATACTGAAATACAAAGTGCCTGAAGGGAAGTGATAATATTTTATTCTAGCTTCTTTTCAGGTTGACTTTTACGTTGGGTATTATTTTGAAGATCAAGACATTTCAGTTTTTGTAAGTATTCAACAGTTCATTATTTAAGAACCACAGTGAAAATATGCAATCAAATATATATGTCAACTGATCAAGTGTTGGGGCAACTAATGTTCTAGGCATGTACCCAAACAAACAGGTACAGTTTTTCAAGAAACTGTCATAAAAAATTCTGAGATTACACAGTTATGCCAGTAAATAATACCCGTTTCAAAGATTTTTTATTTACACTAATACTACTCAGCTATCCACTCTTTAGTGCCTGGAGCTAATTTATCGCACTTCCAAACATTCTCCAAGGAGACAGAATGTGATTTCCCTACAGCACTTTGAGAAAAGTTTCAGCAACCTACAGCCTGTGGGCGGTATCCAGCCCACAAGGAGGTCCAATCTGGCCTGTGAAGGTCCAAGCTTATGCAGGGGATCAATGACACAGAGCTGTTCAATGCCGCCCTTCCTTTCTACAACATCCCCTTCCATTGTGGAGCCTGCTGGTCTACTATGTCTGCTTCTCCCTTGCTGCAGGGAGGCTGGGAATCTACAGTGAGAGTGAGTTCAAGCAGCTGGCTGCTGAGGGTGGAGTAGGGAGAACATTCGGCCCCTGGCCACAGTTGGGTTACAGGCTTTGGCCTGCGTGGGCAAAAGGATGCTGACCCCTGCTTTATAAGTACCCTGCTACTTGAACTGTTTGATATTGGTGAGATGAGCTTAAAATATCCAAAGCAATTACTTAAAGTTATATTTTGAAGTTTTCTTATAAAGGAGAAACATGCAGATAACATTATTTAAAAAACCCAAAATATGAGTAATTGAGGTCTCACTAGAAATAGTCTAGGCTCCCTAAAATGCCCCAGTTATATAAAAAAAATATAGCCTCTACTGCATTTCAATTTTGGTAATTTTAGAGGAAAACTAGACTTGGCACGGCAGGACCTACAGATGTTGGGTTCCACAATAAAATTCCTCAGATCCCATTAGACCATTAAATTTACACTTGACAGGGACCTGAGACTCCTTTGTTTAAAGGTCTCAAGCTTCCAGTTATTTGCCTTAGTTACCTCTAATTCCTCAAGGAAGAACTTTAGTCTGGAAGAGATGATTATTGGAATCATACTTGTGATGGAGAGATGAATAAGGTGATTATTTCCTACTCAGAAGCAACTGATACATACTATAGCAGTAGTTCACAGTCTTTTTTGGACTCAAGGCATCCTTCACTGATCTTGAGGAGCCCCTCAATAACTTTTGTGAATTGTGTGGAACTTAATTTAAAAAAACGAATTTATATATTACAATGGTTACATCCTTGCAGAGGGGCTGGGCAGTGGGGTCTGGGAATTGTTCAGGCAGAGACAAGACTGAGCTTGGGTTTATTTACTTATCTGCTTATCTCTTCACATCCTGAGAGACTCTGGCACCCCGGCTGAGAATCACTGTACTACAGCATAGCGAATATAATCTCTGCCAAAGAGGAGGTACATTAGCTCATGCTGAGCAACATACTACCATGGCTAGACCATTGCCAAGCTAGTATCTCTGTATTTGTGAATGATAACGGAAGAAAAAACCCTAACATATTTTTGAATGTCAAATTATTTTGACACAAAGGTTCAGGTTACCTCTTACATATCTGAACTAGTTCAGGCAGTAAAAGGAATCTGTTAGTAATCTGCAGACCTTTAAAAATGAATTAATTTAAATTACTTAATAAATCATTCAACATAATTATGTCTTAACAAGACATCTGCCATTAGGATTACAGGAAAGCAGGGCTGGAAAGGACTTAACAAGGTCAGAGTCCAGTCACCTGCTCAAAGCAGGATGTCCCTGACTAAACCATCCCAGCCAACTGTCTGTTTAAAGCATCCAAAATTATTCTAGGTAACTTGTTCCAATGCTTGACCATTCTCATAGTTAGAAAGTTTCTCCTAATCTCCAACCTACATTTCCTCTGCTGAAGTTCCAACTCCTGTCCCCTGTGGCCACAGAGAAGAGGCCATCTTCATCCTCTTCATAATCGCCTTCAGGTATTTGAAGATTATCATCAAATCACCCAACAGTCTTCTCTCTTTCAAACTAAGCAACCCTAATTCTTTTACTCTTTCTCATAAGTCTTGCTTTCCAGGCCCCTAATCATTTTTGTTGTTCTCCAATGCAATCTGTCTATTCTCTCCACATCCTTCTTGAAGAGTGGGCCCCAAAACTTCACCCAGTACTCCAGGTGATTCCTCACCAGTGCTGAACAGAGTTCACTTCCTTAAATTTGCAACTAACACTTCTTTTAATACAACCCAGTACGGTTAGCCTTTTTTGTAACAAGAACACGCTGTTGGCTCCTATTTAGCTTTTTGTCTACTGTAATCCCTTCTCCGCAGCACTGAAGCCTAGCCAATCATTTTCCAGACTGTATTTGTACATGCATGGATTCTGTCACAAGTGCAGGACTTTGTACTTGTTCTTGTTGAATTTCATCTTGTAAATTGTGGACCATTTTTCCAGTCTATCCAGGTCATTCTGGATCCTAGCCCTATCCCCCAGAGGCTGTATCTACAGAGATGCTGACTTCACAGTAATTACTATGCAGTCATTTAGTACTTATATAAACAAATATGTGTTTATTGTATTTTAGTACTTTATACACTATTAAAATTGTATTTAGTACTTTATACAAGTACTAATGACTTTGTAGTAGTCAGAGTTACTGCACAGTAGCATCACTAAATTACGTTTTTGTGATGCTGACTGTGCAGTAGCCCAAGACTACCCTGCAGTAGTGCCGCATCACGCTTTCTGCAACATGACACCACTCTTAGTCACAGGCTTCAGTGCAGTGTCTTGTGTAGACACAGCCAGATACAACAACTCCACTCAACTCTGTCTCATCTGAAAATCTGTTAAGTGTGCACTTGATCCCATCTTGAAAATCATTAATGAAGATATTAAACAATACCAGACCTACAAACTGCTGGGTTACCTCACTTGATACTCCTTCCGAACTAAACTTTAAGCTGCCCATGACTACTTGTTGAGCACAGTGATCCAACCAATTACTTATGTTACAGTAGTTTCATAGAGTCTGCATTTCCTTAGCTTGTTAATGAGAATACTGTGGGAGACAATACCAAAAGTCTTGCTAAAGTCAAAGCATAACACATCCAGTGCTCTCCGTTCAATGCACAAAGATGCAAACGATCACCTTAGGATCACCTTATAATAGAAGAAAAATCAGGTTGATCAGGCATGAATTGCTCTTGGCAAATCCATGCTGGCTGTTCCTGATCACCTTGTTCTCCTCTAGGTGCTTCACAATAGATTCCTTGAAGACCTGCTCCATGATATTTTTGCGTATTGAGGTTAGGCTGACTGGTCTGTAGTTCCCCAGTTCCTCCTCCGTCCCCTTCTTTAAGATAGGCACTATATTTGCCCTTTTTCAGTTATCCAGGGCCTCACTTAAACTCCACAAGTTCTCAAAGATAATAGATCGGGGCGGGCAAAATGCGGCTTGTGGGCCAGATGCGGCCCACCAAGCCATTCTATCTGGCCCGTGGGGCCCCTAAAAAATGTAGAAAATTCATATTAATGTGCCCTGGGCTGCCTGTCATGTGGTCTTTGACGGCTTGCCAAAACTCAGTAAGCGGCCCTCCACCTGAAATAATTGCCTGCCCCTGTGATAGATAATTCCTTTAGCCAATTCTTTCAGTACCCTAGGATGCATCCCATCCATGCCTGCTGATCTGAAAGTATTTAGCTTCTCTAAGTAATCCCTAAGTTGTTCTGTAACTACTTCAGGCTGTTTGTTTCTTTCCTTATCTTTGTTGCCAACTACACTTGGTATCTGGTCACTTCCCCTATTTGTGAAAACTGAAGTAAACAAGGCATTAAATATTCTAGCCTTCTCTACATCATCCAAAACTAGATTGCCTTATGCATTCTGTAAGAGGTTTCTTTGGTCTTCCTCTTACTCCTGACACTTACAGAATTCCTTTTTTATTACCATTTATGTCCCTGCCAATTGCATGTCAAATCATGCCTTAGCCTTTCTAATCTTCTCCTTGCACAACCATGAAATACTCTTATGCTCTTCTCTAGTAATATGACCCATTTTCCACTTTTTATCCGATTCCTTTTATATGAGCTTCTTAAAGTCTGCTTTTCTAAAGTTCAGTGTCCTTGTTCTGCTGCTCTCCTTCCTTCCTCCCCTTAGGATTTTAAACTCCTATTTCATGGTCTCCATCTCCCAAGTTACCTTCTATCTTCACATTCTCAATCAATTCCTCTCTTTCTGTAGGTAGCAAGTCAAGAACCCCCTCCCTCTCCTCCTGGTTAGACTCTCTACCATCTGCATCAGGAAATTGTTCCCAACACAGTCCAAGAATTTCCTGGTGTGCTTGTGCACTGCTATGTTTCTGTCCCAGCAGATGTTTCAGTAATTAAAGTCTCCCATGAGAATCAGGTCTTGACATTTAGAAGCTTCTGTCAGTTATTTAAATAAGGCCTTGTCCACCTCTTCCTTATGGTTTGGTAGCCTAAGATATGATATTCCCCCGTGCCGCTCTCCCTTGACCCTTACACGCAGAGGATTTCAATGGGCCTACCTTTCACTTTGTACAGAATACACATTGCACTGTGAACAGACAAAACTTTGTAAACAAGTCAAGTCAACTTAATCAAACTTGAACACATTCTTTTCAACAGTCATCTTGGAAATCACTGTACATTCCAGGGAAAACTTAATTCTCATGTAGACTCCAATGACTTCTGCTTTGGCTACCTTGACCTGACCTGACTCACACAAATGCAACATACTATTTTGCTGCAACATGTTAATTGTAAAACAGAGCTCTTCTTTGTTGAACATTATAATACGTTTTGTACAATAAATAAATGCATTGTATTTTTTATCATTTCAGATGCATGGTAATGTCTTATTTCATTCAAAATGATATGGTCCTGGCTTGTGGTGGTGTTACAGAAAAAATACCCCTCAATCTATGTATGATGAGATCTTGCAGGATGAAGTCTTATGAAAGATCTTGAGAAGATCTTGAAAGATATGTATCTCTACATTCTTAATATGGTGGGAATATCTAATTTTTGCCAAATTCTGGGTCAGTCTTAACATAGAGATAAATGTTACAGGTCTACATCTATCATTCAAACCCTAGTATAAGCAGCAGGCAACTTGTTATAGAATTCTACAAGTTGGAATAATTCTGCTATTTTTTTCAGCCCCCAGTGAGGCAGGTTATCACTATCACCCCTTTTTTTAAATGGAAAAACTATAACAGATAGAGCAAATGACTTGCCCAAAGCTACACAGGAAGCAGAGACACAAGTAGGATGAAAATCTAACCACTCTTGGTAAAGGTAAATAAAGACAAGACATGGGATGCAAGGAACTAAGTGAAGATCTGGGGTGGAGGACAGGGTGCACAAATAAACTTTTTGATCTCCAGTGTTGCAGTGTGGACATGGAAAGGGAGAGGGGTGGAGAGAGCAGAGCAAGGGACTGGATAGGGCACAGAAGGGAATGAACTATGTTCAAATGAGAACACTACAAAGCAGCCTGACCATAATGTGCATCGAGTGCCTACATAATTTACAAAAACATTTGCTTTCTTTAACTCATTTCTCTCCACAAGTAAAGGTATAATAGTTCTAACAGTGTCATGATAGACCAATTTTCCTTCAAATTCACATCCTAAATATCTTTTTCTAGTTTTGTTAGCTGTACCAGCTCTTTCTGCTTTCCTGGGTCTCCTCTCATACTTATCTCAGTTAAATATCCACTGCTCAGCACTCCAAATATCAATAGCTGATGTTGCCTACCTCAGTGTGACAGCTTCCTGCATAACAGTGAACACACATTTCCTCCATTCAGTAACAAGCTAGTGCAAGAAAAGTTAATACCATAATTCTCTTGTTTCTCCTGCTATTGCCTGTTGTCATGACTGCTTTCTCACAGAAACAATTTATATTTTTACATAAGTTTCTTTGTCTTTTAATAAGTGATGTCAAATGGTCACGCTGTAATATCTGGGATTTAAAATAATAATGGAATCAGGAAAGCTGCATTGCCAAAAAGTCAAATAATAATTTAAACCACCACACTGTTAGTAGAAATGCTCATTCTGCTGCATGGGATATGTCTTTGACAGTGCTGGGACCAGTGGAAAAGTTATCCACACTTCTCTCTCAGTAAAATTAAACAGAAGGAACTGAATCACTGCTACACGTGCTTCTCTGGTCCCTCTTCCTGAAAGCCTGCAGTGTATATGTATTCTTCTCTTTCTCCTTCTTTCTCAAGATCTTTTCTGTGCTGCTGAGGGTAGTCAGGTAGGTGGCTATTTCACGTGTCATCTAGGGACCGGAGCCTGTACTGCCCACTCTTACCACCACCAGACTGCAGATGTCAGCATGAGCCCCCATCTGTTGTGGCAGAGGAGGGAAGGGGAAATTGCTGCTTCTTGCTGAGGATGAGTAGGCATTCTGGGTTCTCTTCCAGCCCTATCCTTATCTAGCAAGCTGGATCTCTTGCACTGTAAGAGAGTAGACCAGGGGTTCCCAAACTGTGGTACACAAGACAGATCTCTATTCTCTTAAGAGTCTTCCATTCTCTAAACTCTAGTTGTCTTCCCTAAAGAGAGGGGATGGAGAAAATTGATTTTATATGGAGTTAAGTCAGAGGAATAGTGAGCTTCTGCCCAACCCTGGGCAGAAGACCAACTGCTGGGGAGCAGGGAGTGAGGAGAGACAAGAGTATCACCTTTCCCAGCTCTCTCTGCACTCTGATGGTAGCTCCTGGTTGCTCACCCCACCCTCATCATGCTATCGGGTGCAGGTATGCTCTGAAAGTAAAATGAATTCAAGTACTGATAGTCTTTGGCAATCAGCCTAGTCAAAGACAGACACCTCAGCATCATTTTATTAGCATAACAAGGATAAGGCGGAACACAGTTAAAAACAGTCATAAGACCAAAAGAAGCAGATGAATTAAAAAACAAAACAAACCGAACTGAAATTCATAAACTGATTGCTTGAATCATCACAAATCCCTTTTACCAAAACTGTTATGCAGGCATATGAGTTCTTAAGCAAAATCAACAAGTCCTTGCTCTGTAAAGTAACAACAATGTTGTTTTCATTACCTGATTATAATTCTAGTTCTTACAAAAAACAAGAATATGCTGGAATCCTTTTTAGGTGATGAAAGGGCATCTAGCCATAGAAAATAACCCACTTTTTTTTTTTAATCTGGAAGAAAAACCACACTACCTCTGCACTTTTCCTGCCAAGGCAGTATCAAAGGCAAGTGGTTACCATCAGTGACTATACATTTCACATGCACCTAGAATCATCCGTTCATATGAGAATTTATTTTTTGTTAAGAATTCATTTTTCATGAAATTTATCTTCTGTTATCTTTAATCTTTCTGCTGTAGGTATACCACACATACATTTCCAGTACACATAGTTAAAATCTTTCTTTGTTGAAAATACAGCTACTAAATCATAATATTTAGCAACTGCTGCTTACATAGTATGTATCATCTAAGTAATTTCAAGCATTAACTAACTAAATTCAACTGTATTCTGCTCAACAGAATATAACTTTTCTGCTTTGGATTTTTAGTCAAGACATTGATTCTCTCTCTCACCTTTTTACCCAGTTTTCAATTTATGAAGTAATTTAATTAGCATGTGTCTCAAAGGAAGACCAAAATGTATCCAGTGCTACACCATCTCTTTTAAATAGCACGTTTCTATTATGGTATGTACAAACATTCAAAAGATCTGAGAGAACTCTACTGGTCTTATTCTCCTGGTAGAAAAACCTAGTGATAGAGCACCATACAAGCACTACAGGGTCCAAGCTAGGTCCACCATAGACAGCCCAAGCTGCACCATAGACACCCAGCCAGGGGCTCTGTACATGCACGCTAGCGAGCTGTGATTGCACCAGCAGAAATATAACATTTGTATGCACCCTACATAGCTGAACTTTCCTTTCCTCATGGCAAAAAGCAGTGGTATAAACTGTCAATACAGCAAGACTAGAATCAACAACTTGTCATTTGTACTGCTTTCGTTTTATGGTGTGAAAAATGACAACCCCCTTATGATGTCTTAATGTAAGTGAAGTTGGCATACATCAGAAAGATTTGCCTGCTCTTCAGAGAAACTCTGCTATATAGATGGGAAAATACATGTAAATTCCATGGATAGGACAATTCATGGGAAGAGGATGATTGACTGTCTTCACCTGCAAAAGTTAACTAATACTGACTTTTAAAAGGTTTCTGAGAACCACAAAGACTCCAGCTACACCTGTCCTTGGAGAATTACAAAATGCACACTTGCAAAACAGATAATATATACCTTCTTAGTAGCAATATAACTAAAGTTAAAGTAGACATGCCCATAATATATGATTCTGGAAACCACAATCAACTTATGAGAAATTATTGAGAGAGTTAAATAGGTATAATTTGGCTATATGTTGAAAGGTTATATATACCAAAAGGGGGGAAAATACATTATTTATCATAGCAAATGTAAGCAAAACTAACAGTAATGGGAAAACTACGAAAGGAAAATTTATACTCAATATTAGATATAACTTCCTGAGAACAAGCAAAATCCCCTGTCTATGCAATCACCTTCAAAGAGAAGTGATAGAAAACTGATCCTTTGGAATATCTGCATATTATGACTGCATAAAACACACACAGATTCACAGATATTTGGGTCAGATGGGACCTCAGTAGATCATTGAGTCTGACCCCCTGCCCTGAGCAGGAAAGAGCACTGGGGTTAGATGACCCCAGCCTGGTGTACGTCTAGTCTCTTCTTAAAGACCCCCAAGGTAGGGGAGAGCACCACCTCCCCTTGGAAGCCCATTCCAGATTCTGGCAACCCTTACTGTGAAGTAGTTCTTCCTGATGTCTAACCTAAATCTGCTCGCCGTCAATTTGTGGCCATTATTCCTAGTTACTCCAAAGGGTGCCCTGGGATAAACAGAGCATTTCCTATTCCTTGCTGCCCCCTCCCGATGAATTTGTAGGTGGTCACAAAATCACCTCTCAGCAGCCTTCTCTTGTGGAGGCTGAAGCAAGTCCTTCAATCTCTCCTCATAAGTCTTTGCCTGCAGGCCCCTAACTATACAAGTGGCCCTCCTCTGAACCCTCTCAAGGTTGCCCACGTCCCTCTTGAAGTATGGCACCCAAAACTGGATGCACTACTCCAACTGTGCCCTCTCCAATGCTGCATAGAGGGGAAACAACAGAGAACAACAGAATAAAACTCAAAGGTCAGAGAGTCAAGAGGCTGACTGGCTTTTTCAGGTATTTTATAGTACGAAATATTAAAGTCAAAACAAAATACTTCATCCTTATAGAAATTAAACCTTTTGGGAATTCCACAGGCATTTCAATGAAATTCTGACATTTCTGTGAAAAATTTCCAATTTAATTTAATTAAGGTTCTTTCAACAAACAGCTACTGTATCAGCAATTTTTCAACCATCTCCAGCTACTGTTTACTTGAATCCGTCTCAGAACTAAAAACAACCTAGATCCAAAAACGCTAAGCATCGCAGTCCCTGACTTTTAAACTCTTGGCTTCAGAGCAGCATTCAGAGTTAGACACCCAGGTCCTCTTTACACATTATATCAACTGCAATTACCTCATTAATTGCATAATGAATTTAGATTGTTACACATGCAAATTAACTATTGTATCTTAAAAAGGTCCAACAGCTATAAAGTTACTGCTTGGAAATGTGTAATAACTTTATAGCTGGTTTCTATACAGTTTTAATTTGCACGTGCAGGCAGTCTGCAGCAGTAAGACCACAGCTGTTGTGCTCTCCCAACCACTGGGGAGCCTAGTGATCACAGCCAGTGTGGTTTTCCAGATATAGGGGCATGGGGGCTCCAGGCAGCAGCCTGCATAATGCAACTGCTGCAGTCTCACAGCCACTGCAATCTCCTAGCCATGAGATCCTCCACACACCCCTGTGACTGCAGGATTCTCCATCCTGACTGCACCACACATGCAGCCAGGACCAAGATGAGGCTCTCAGTTCCAAGGGGGCTCCCTGCCATGGGAACCTGCTTCGTGCCAATGCTGAGGGAGCCCAAGATCAGGCTTTCCCTTCACCAGCAGTAAAGTGCCATTGGATCTAATGCATTAACCCACAATTGCACCTCTTGCTATTCACATGTGGCATGGTAGGAGGTGCAATTGTGTGGATCACGCATTAGATCTAATTGCAACTTTATCTGTACATTCAGAGGGGGCCTCAGACTTTCAGTTTGGAGTCTTGAAAGAGTCAGTGTTTCAAAAGATGATAAAAACAACAGGTATATTAAGCAGGGAATTGGTCATACAATTAGCCACCAAAGAAATCTTGGGGTTTCTTAAATCCTACCCCTCTCCAGGACTAGTTGCCTTATTTAACATGACTGGGAGATGCTTCCCTTCACTTGGAATTCACAACTCAGAATGGCAGATAACTTCAGCTCTCAGGTAGAATGGCAAAAGGATGGTTAATTTTTGGATTTCAATCTGGCTTTTATTTTGAGATTGGTTCAGTACTGTTCCGATAGAAACATTTCTGAGCACACGCAGAAGCAAGACCTTAGATGACTCGGGGATTTAAGGTTAAAAAAAATAATACTGAGTCACGTACTGAGTGTAGGTGCCTCTAAATTTAGGTGTTACCTAGATTATAAGTGAACTGATACATTACTATTCATTTAAAGAGGCAGAAGATAGGTCTGCAATCTAACATTTTATTGTTTACCCCAAAGTATAAGATGTACAATTATTGCTGTCTTGCTGCCTTGTGTCTGTAGAGATGCTTACCAATATCTAGTAGTAGAGGGCTCACATAGGTTTACATGAGCACCCAGTCCTTTCTTGGGACGTCCCTCCCAATTTCTCTCTAGTCAAGCTCATCTGTATATTAATGACAACAAACATCTTCTCATTTTACACTCTCCTATAGACCTGCTCTTTATTCTATTAACCTATCTAAGGACATGTCCGGATGAGCTTGCACATGTGGTATGCAGCACCGCAGACCTGTCTGCAGTGCCGCACACTGTACACGTCACATATGGAGGCATTCCCTGTACTGCTAATTTGCAGCATTGGGGGGTGGAGTTTGAAACCAGGAGATCCTGGTGTCAACTGCACCCCCCCACCCACCTGAAAGAAGTGGGGTGGTGCACATGGCAGCAGTATTCACCACCCAAAACAGGAGCCTAGCCAGCTGGATCCAAGCTCCAGCTGCCGGCCAGGCCCCCTGCCACCGAATCACAATGGCTGCAGTCCCTAGAGCCTCCAAGACCCCAGGTGAGGCTGCTGGGGCCAGCCTTACACATGCATGTTCCCGTTTGTGGCAAATACATGTTCCTGTTCGCAGGGACGTGCCCTAAGAAACTTAACAGAAGTACACCTCTTATGGAACAAACCACATTTCATAAGTAAGTCACGACTTATGATAATGTACTCATACTAAAACTACAATATGATGTGTTTGGACTATCTATTTTAAAGCCTTCTTGCAGGCAATTTCCTTCTAGTACTTTTGCTTGGTCTAAATTGTAGATAACATTAATTGTTTAGATGGACATCTTAATTAACTTGCACATTCTGTTTAAATGCCAGCTGTTAGATTTGCAAGGTTCTCCTTAGGGTCAGTCAAAACAGATGTTGGAGCGCTCTGCTTTAATCATACTTCTGCAGCATGGGGCTTAGCTCCTCTGAAGATGGCCAAAGATAGTAATATAGACAGGGGGAGAGTAGACATTTGCAGAATCACAATTTTGGTTTCAAGAAGCTGAATTCCAACTAGTTCTCACTTTAGGCATTTAAGTTTTGAAGTGTCTGTTTTAAGGGTCTATAAACCAGGTCACAAATCACTATTGCAAAGACAGTGGCAATGGAGTATGCCAAATGCTCTCTTAAAGTCACCATCATCAACAATCCCTCACAGGTGAGGATGATCATCTTCCACGACTATCTTATCTGTGCATCTGAAGATGGCTGATGAGGCCTATCTGGGATCCACAGACTCAGCTGCAGCTGGGATAAATGAGTCTTTGCAGGGTGGGTGCCTTTGGATTCTTGGTTCAGTCCATGACATGCTGTTTTTACCACTCCCTTTTTCTGTCTCCTGTTGTCATCATAAGGTTTCAACATACTGAGATCCTTGCAACAAGGAAAGCCTTCCTCCATTTGTGGCAGTCCTGTGTAAAAATCTCCCACGAGTTAATGTCAGTGTTGCATTTTTTCAAGTTGGCCTTGGGAATGTTCTTGAAGCGTTTTCTCTGCCCTCCGCTTGAGCATATGCCTTGACTGACTTCAGAAAATAACACTTGTTCATGTGTCTACTGTTGGACATCTGGATGATGTGGCAGGCCCAGTGAAGTTGATGTCAGATGATCACTGCCTCAATGGTTGGTAGTGTTTACTTGGGAGAGGACATTAATGTCAGATGAACCACTGGATTTGAAAGTTCATCTGCAGGCAGTGCTGATAATACTTCTCCCATGACTTGAGGTGTCTCTGTTACATTGTTTACATCTCAGGTCCCCACAGTAAGGTGGAGATCACAGCTGCTTGATAAACCATGAGCTTAGTTTTGGATCTGATGTTACAGTCTTCAAACACCCATTCCCTCAGGCTTCTAAAGGCTGCACTCACACATTTGAGGCAATGTTGGATTTCTTTGATGTCAGCCTTCTGTGAGAGATGGCTTCCAAGGTACGGGAAACACCCAGCGTTCTCCAGTCCCACCATGAACCTGAATTGCCAGAATTGGGGACTGCTCATTAAGATCTTGGTGATGGAGGACCTTAGTCTTTTGAATCTTAAGTGTCAGTCCCATTTTCTTGTATGTCTCAGCAAAATCACCAACAAATGCCTGAAGGTCAGCCTCCAAGTGTGCACACACTACAGAATACACTTACTGTATCATTTAAGATATCCAGAGGGAGATAACTGATATTTGTTGAGCAAAAATATTGTAAATAAAAAATATGCAACTGTAACCTCCTATTTCTAAATGGAGATTCATGGAGATTACCAGTATTCAGCAGTGAAAGGAAGACTTATATTTCTGACAAGTATATTTAACATTCAATCATCAATCTTTTTATTATTTAATATCAACTGTTGAAGTTTTAAGAGGGTAACTGGTATCCCTTGAAGTTTTGAGGGTTATATTACTACATTTAATGACATGTTTGTTCCTGAACTGGTACACATAATTGATTTAAAAATAATAAAGAATTAGAGGCAAAGGAGTTGTCATATGTAACTCACCCTAACTGACCACAAGAGCAGAGTATGTGTCTATAACAGAAAATATGATAGGGAACAGAGCTCACCAATTTCTCTTAAAATAAAAAGTCCACACAAAATCTTGAAGATAATCTGGAATAGATAAGAGACCCCACTACATCATTCATTATAATCACATGTACAGGAAAATGTTCAATGTCTATTTATTCTGTACTCCTTATACCTTCCTTATGTGAAAGGAGAGACTTGCAGTGTATTATGAATTGCTTCTTTCTCAAGCTTTATCCAATGACAGAAAAGAGGATTTGGCATTAATTATTTGGGCTTTTTTTCCAGAAGGCTAAGACAGTGTAAGAGAGACTTGCATTTAGACTTGAAGACCTGCTTATGATCATTCTTATATGTAGAGTAAAATTTAACCCTACCACAAATGAATGACAGAAAAACTCAAGACTTATGTTTGTTTAGGAGAACTACACAGTCCCTGGTTGTGAAGATACATGTAGTTTTTAAAAGGTTTGGACTCCTCTCTATTTAGTGCTTAGAAAATTAGCGCTATAATAATTAACTTGAATGTCTTTTCATTTCAGACCAGAGGAAAAAGGAGACATACGCTCAGCTTAACCTGTTGTCATAAAAATGAGCTGCTGCATTTTGAAAGTACAGTTTTTCCAGTGGTTTTGTTTACTTTCCTAATAGGGTTTGGTCCTTGTAAGTAGGTCAGACAAACTCAAGTGTCAGACACTCATCAAAAATAGTCATACTATTCTCTTGAATTTCAGATGCAGTTTTTCAAGTTTCATTTAGTGTTATAAATATATTCCTGTGCCAGAATCAGTTTTCTATTGAGTAATCTAGCATCGTGTACTGGATTGATCGTGTACTTTGGGCTTTCCATGGGCTCCTGAAAGTTGCAATTTGAATAGTTTGCTACATTCAAACATCTCACAATTCCATGTTTCTTGAATAAAAATTGCATTTGCCTTTTACCATAATTGCTGCAGTGCTATATAATTTGGATATTGTGTTCTTCCAGCACTTCAGAATCATATTGGCCTAGACACACCCAATGGATGAAGAAGAGTAAAAATGCAAGAAGTCACATATAGATTCAATATACTGAGTCTCAGGATTTCTCTGTGACATACTGGAACAAATTAAAGGAAACAGCTTTATTGAAGACTTTAATAATCTATCATCTGTCATCATATCATGAAGTGATAAATTTACTTTTCCAGAAAAGTAGCTATAATCCTAAAATTTTCTTTTGATAACTGATCCTGGAGCAATATCACTGTGACTTTCTAGTTAGAGAAACATGTCTGCTGAGAGCAGCAAAAATCTCTCTACTGATGCTGTCAAATGCTGAGACTTTTTTGCATAGAATAAATTAGGACTCTAAGCAAGGCTGAAGAAAGAGACACCAGAAATTTAGAATAACATCCAGAAATAGGGTAGAAAAAGATGAGGATTCTGGTACTCCACAGAACAAGAATTCTATTCTTCCCTGTGGGAAAGAGTAGACTGCCCTAGGCAAATCCTGTTGCATTGAAGTCTATGGGAATTTTGCCATTAACTTCAGTAGGATCAGGATTTCATCCTACAAGTTCAGTTCTGTGGATATAAGCTGAACATATTTAGCTATGCTGAATTAAGGTAAAGTTATCTTAAAGTCATACACATGCTATGTACACAAGGTAGAAGACACATGCAACATTTATAGGGTTCATTTTACTGTGAAGGTGTTTGCTGAAATTCAGCAGTTTAACACCACTGCAAATCTGGTTATGATCATTCGTATATGTTGAGGAAAATTTAACACCACCACAAACTAATCACAACAAAATTCGGACATGTATATTGGTTTTAGACAACTACACTGGCCCTAATTATGAAGATACAGCTTATGAAAATACAGGCCTCTTGACAACCTGTATTTTTATTTTTAGGTCTTGTAGGCTAAAATCAAATTTAATATGCACTACTAGTATGCTTCAAATTCACTTTAAAATTATTAGAAATTAATAGTGAATTTGAACTTAAAAGGGACCCCTCAGATTGTGTGCTATCATTCTTTTGGCTGCATTTGCAGTTATGCAGTGACTCACTGGTAATTGTTTGTGTGGGATGGACGTCTTCTTCCTCAATTCAGAACATATGGCTTTATAAACTACAGATCAGTGAAAAAAGAAAAAAAAGAAAAAGAAAAAAAGAGATAATAAAATAATATAAAAAAATACACAATACTTGCCTAAATTTTTCATAGGTCATATCCTACCATTTGATTATTAAGCAGAATACCTTGTTAAGTTCTTAGAACCAAGAAATTCTGTTTCTATATCACTACATAGAATGGTATGAATAAATACTTTTATCACATCTTATTTGGCTGTTAAACCAGAAACAAATTATTCAAATTAGAATTAACTTTTTCATCTTTATGGAAAATGAAGGGAAAAGGGAAAAGGAGGAAAATGTTTTGGGTACAATGCAACTTTTTTTTTGCATGAAACAAGATATTTCATTTTCGTTCATTTATAATAAAACGCACACAAATCTGCCAGATAAGGAAGCTGTGATCCCCTTTTCCCCAATAGCTTAAAGCAGTGGTTCTTAATCTTTTTAGGCGCAAAACACTGTTTCATAACTTTTTTTGAATTTAGCAGAACCGAATTTAGAAAACTGTTGCAGGGCACGAAGGTGCCTGCTCTTCTTAGAGCAGAGATTCCCTGGTGAGAGAGCACAAGGAGATGAAACTCCAGGTGCAGGTTGCCATGACAACTGGTTAATGAGGGAATTGGTCGCACCTGCACCCAGTCGGCCGGCCAGGGGAGGCAGGGCTTTCGGCCCATATAAACCCTAGGGCTGGGACCAGGCAGTTGGTTTCCTACCAGTAGCTGAAGGGGAAGGAGCCTCTAGGAGGGGCGGGCCCAGAGATGTGGTAGCTGGCAGATATGCTACCCTTAGAACAAAGGGGACACTGGAAGCCCATAAGGTATCCTTGCCTACTAGGCACTGAACCTCAGAGAGGAGTATTACTCTTTTAAAGGGGCAGAGCATAATGTGAGTTTTGTGTTACGTTACAGCCCAGGGACTCATGGTGATTGGCTATTGTGTGCTGTCTGATAACACTGGTGGTTTGGGTGAGGCTATTTGGGGAAGGGGGAGGCTTCATTGGGGGCCCACTACAGTGTGGAGAGGCCGGTGCCAAGAGAGGGTTGTTGAGAGGCTGGTGCTGAGAGAGGGGCCAAATTATAGGCAAGACAATGCCAGTATCATCTGCAAGGCTTGGGGTGGCTGGAGCCACACATATGGCCTGTAAGGCTGAGAGACTCAGGAACCATCCACAAGGAAACAGGATGTCAAGGGGTCTAGAGACAACTGGGTCATTAGGATCTAGCCAGACTGTGTCTAAACCTAAAGCTCAAGGGTAGCATCCCTATATTCATCATACCAACAAGACATGGTGGACGAGAACAAGGATGCTTGTAGGGCAAGACTGACCTGGTTAAGGACCTGGGGGTAACACTGCCACCCCTAGGCACCCCATCCTATTACAAAAACTATTCTTTATCAAGTTTTATTGGGTTTTTTTCACCTCTTTCTTCATTATAGAAAATTAATAGAGTAATTTTTCTGTTGCAAAAAACTCAACAAGGATGAGGTCAGATGGTTTTGACACTATGGATTCCTATTTGAAATCGCTGGGTTTACCTTATGAATGTCTACATACCCAATAATGCTAATTCTGCATGGCACCCCACTGCATAGGTCTCATTCTCTGTTTCATTCATATGTGAATACATAAGATGCAATGAGAGCCCAGAGGGAGTGTAAGACGAACCAAACGAACATTTTTTACCAGTATAAAAAAAAACTACATAAAATGCAAGGGAGTGGAAAACCAACCCCTTTAAAATACTACAGGCTTACTAACAGAATTGCCAAGATATTGGTGAATTGATAACAAAGGTCCTAAAATTAACTGGTGCAAAATTTCAAAGCTCTTTGGGAGACTAACAATTTAATGAATATGGAATAACAGCATAATATACTGAAAAAGTATAGTTACATCTGCATTTGATTTGTATGCTGCAGAGTTCATAGAAGTTTGAGTAATTTAATTACATATAAAATAATTTAAAATGCAAACCCCTGGCTATAAACACTTTCCCCCATCTACTGTCCTGTAACTCCTTATTAAATTAATTTTAAATATTTTTAATCACAGTCACAAAAAGTATCTACTAAGAATTAAGAAAAAAAATAAACACTAATGCATTTTTACAATGTTTTTAAATATCCCCTGAAATGTGTTGTAATGCTCCAATTTCTATAGAGGGCACTTTCAGGTTCAGAAAAATAACTTCAACAACCAAAATAAGAACAATCTGTATGGAAAATTACATATAAAAGACATGCCATTTTTAAAAATTTAGAACATTATTTTTATGCTTTACAGAATAGCTTCTTTTATTGATGATTAAAAGGACTTGGGTTTATTAACATTTCCAAAAAGCGGTTGGATTGTTATATCACTATGAACTATTTTTGGTGCAGAGGTCCATTCATGTTGAATGCAGTGGAGCACTGGAAACCCAGTCTACAAAATTTGCAAATGTTTATGTCCGCTACCAACACCATGGGATAAACAGCAATTCTTTCCACTTTTTTTCCCCCATTTCCTCTTACATCAGCATTGTGTTTCAATTATAGTTTACAGAGAAATCTAGTTACAGTGTGTTCAAAATCAGATTCTAGTTTTAAAATAAACTTCTTTAAAGTCTAAACTAGACATTAAGCTAGAATGTTATGAACTTTTCTAGAAAAATAAACCGTTTTCTAAAGTTTCCATATGTATACCACCACACTGATAGCTCAGTGCGTGTACATATACTTTGAAGTATTGCATAAAGTTACAGCACTAACTAAATCCTGCTATGTTTGTTTGTGGAGAAAAAGTCTACTGACCTGACATCTAAATGTGACCCACAGTATTCAAAAGATCCAAATTTATATTATGAAGACAACCATAATTATATTACTAGTAACTAACAGCTGAAATGCAATGATTTTTTTCCACCAATGCATACTACAATATACTTGGCAAAACTAAATTTTGTAATTTAGTACCATAGAAGAACTATTAAAAAACAAAACAGTAATTATTCAACAAAGGAAACAGAATTGATCACACATTCAAAGTTGCATAATAACTTTTGAAAGCAGCTCAAACCCAAGAAATAACTGTTATCTCACTTCTTACCACTTCATAATCCTCACTGCCATAAAGGTACATAGCTGCAGCTTATCAATCTTACAGTGTATCCAAAATGTCCTAAAGTAAGAGCTTCAGCTGCATCTTAAACTTCTGCGTCTTAGCAATATAGCTTCTACAGCTGGAATACAGTTCCAGTGCTCGTTTCCCACGCTCAAAATGCTTCTTTAATATTGCTCTCAAACACAAAAACAAAACCTCTGACTGTAAGTAGTTAAGGAAACGATGATCTGGCAAGCTGCACCAGTAAGACATTCCACAAAGGAAAGCAGCAGCAGCAAAGACGTGTGGCGTTAATCCATTACTATAAGCGAAAGGGAAGAGGGGAGCAGAGGCTGGGCTGGGGTATTCATTCACGGTTATGTTCTTAATCACATGTTGCTGGCCTTGTACTGATTGGCTACAAGATCAGGCAGTATAATGGAAAGCAGCTAGAACTCTACTGGCCTATCTGTTGTGATGAGAGAGCTCAGTAATGTCAGTGAAGTTTGAGTTCTAACTTCTTACACTCTTGGACTCAATTTGTTTGCATTTATAACAAAGACAGTTGGAACAAGTACTGTCCTTAGATGAAGAACTCAAACATGACTGAACAGAACTAATTTAACTTCAAGGGACCAAAAAAGAAACCCTTTTTAACCTGTGAATGAACCAAGTTATTGTAAATTCAGCCTTGCCTAGTTTCCACAGCACTACACTCATATATAAAAGCCAATTTCACTCCAGGACTGTTCATACATACACCAGGAGTTTCTACAAATGACTTACTTGTACTAATAGCACATTCTTCAATATACAGGTTGATACTAGACTGGTTTGCCAGTAAAAAGAAACAATGAAGCTTCTCTTTATCATGTGAAGGCATTTTGAAAACAGAAAAAACATAATTACTGTCCCAGCGGTCACAGTCATTGCACATTTATTTAGTACTTGTGTAATCAAGTATTAAATGTACAGTAACCAGAGTTACTGTGCAATAGTGCCGGCAAACATTAAGTGACACTACTGCACAGCAGCCTAATGATACTACATAGTAGTGTAGTAGCACTGTTAGTGCCATGACGTGTTATTGCACAGCTTTATTCAGCAACTGCACAGTCAGTGTCTTGTGTTGATGTGTGCAAATAGGGATGACACTGTTGATAGGGACAAAGTCTGTGGCCATGCCTTCTTACTCAATACATGTTAATTATTTTAAAGAGAAGTTTCTCTACCTAAGAACAGAAAAAAGGAAGTACTTGACAGTCTCACCCATTGAAGTGATATCACAGTTAAAGTTAAAACAAGGATTTAAAAAAAAAATCTGGCTCTGTGCATTCATAATTCTTGGAGACAGTGCTTCCTGGCAGCAAATCATGGAACATCTACCAAAGCAGGTTCCATTGTATAGGCTGTTGCACAAAAGTAAGCAAGTGATACCCATGACACATATCTGAGTGTATGTAAGAGAGTGAAAACCCTATTCATTCTACACAGATGCCCAGGAACATGTTCCACTCAGTTTAGCAAGTTTTAGTTTAGTTTTACATCATTTCACTGCACCATAAATACAAAAGAGAGCACACATATTCCCTCGAAAAACTATAGTGCATTTCCAAAAGTCGATACCAGAAATACATAGAATAAAAAAAAAAAAAATGGGTTGAACGGGACTTCAGAAGGTCATCTAGTCGAACCCCCTGCTCAAAGCAGGACCATCCCCAACTTAATCGGATCATCCCAGCCACAGTTTTGCCTAGCTGGGTCTTAAAAATGTCCAAAGATGGAGAGTCCACAACTTTTCTGGCTAACTTGTTCCAGTATTTTACTACTGTCCTAGTGAGAGAGTTCCTCCTAATATCTAACCTAGTTTTATAGTTTCTAGGGTCAGAAGGGACCTGAGTAGATCATCTAGTCCGACCCCCACCATGGCAGGAAACAATACTGGGGTCATACAACCCCAGCAAGATGTTCATCCAACCTCTTCTTAAAAACCCCCAGGATAGGAGCCAGGACCACCTCTCTTGGAAGTTGGTTCCAGATCCTCGCTGCCCTGACCATGAAGTAGTGCTTCCTGATATCTAGCCTAAACCTGCCCTCTGCCAGCTTGTGACCGTTTTTCCTGGTCACTCCTGGCAGTGTTCGGGGAAACAGTGACTTCCCCAATGCCTGCTGATCCCCCCGACTAGTTTATAACAGGCCACTAGCTCCCCCCTCAGCCTTCTCTTGTGGAGACTGAACAGGTTCAGGTCCCATAGCATCTCCTCATAGGGCCTGCCCTGTCGTCCCCTGATCATACGAGTGGCCCTCCTCTGGACCCTCTCCATGCTGTCGACATCCCTCCTGAAGTGCGGCGCCCAGAACTGGACGCAGTACTCCAACTGCGGCCTGACCAGTGCCACATAGAGGGGGAGGATCACCTCTTTGGACCTGCTTGAGATGCATCTGTGGATGCATGACAAGGTACGGTTGGCCTTCCTGACTGCCTCCCCACACTGTCGGGCCATGTTCATCTTGGAGTTAATTATGACTCCAAGATCCTTTTCCGCCTCCGTGCTGACAAGAGGGGAGTTCCCCAACCTAAACTTCTCTTGCAGCTACTTGAGACGATTGCTCCTTGTTCTGTCATCTGCCACTGCTGAGAACAGTCCAGCTCCATCCTCTCTGGAACCCTCTTGGTCGTCTCATCTCTAGACTAATAAGCCCAGTTTCCTCGGCTACTCCTCGTAAGTCATGTGCCCCAGCCCCCTCACCATTTCTGTTGCCCCCTGCTAGACTCTCTCCAATTGGACAACATCCTTTCTGTAATGGGGGGCCCAAAACTGAATGCAGTACTCCAGATGTGGCCGCACCAGTGCTGAATACAGGGGAATAATCACTTCCCTTGATCTGCTGGCAATACTCCTACCACTGTAGCCCAGTATGCTGTTAGCCTTCTTGGCAACAAGGGCACACTGTTGGCTCATGTTCAGTTTATTTTCCACTAACTCCCAGGTCTTTTTCTGCAGAGCTGTAGCCCAGCCAGTTAGCCCCCAGCCTGTACTGGTACATGGGATAGCTCCATCCTAAGTACAGGACTTTGCACTTGTCCTTATTGAACCTCAAGAGATTTCTTCTGGACTAATCCTCCAATTCATCTAGGTCTCTCTGAATCCTAGCCCTACTCTCCAGTGTATCTACTACTTCCCCCAGCTTGGTGTCACCTATAAACTTGCTGAAGGTGCACTCTATGCCATCTTCCAGGTCACCGATGAAGACATTGAATGAAACAGGCCCAAGGACTGACCCTTGGGGCACTCCACTTGATACTAGCTGTCAACTAGATGTTGAGCCATCAATTACTACTCTCTGAGTCCAAGGAGCCACCCAGTTTTCTGTCGTCCTTCCAGTCTATTCATCCAGCCCATACTTCCTTAGCTTGCCTGCATGAATGTTGTGGGAGACCGTATCTAAAACCTTGCTAAAATCAAGGTATACCACATCCACTGGTCTTCCTGCATCCACAGAGCCAGTCACCTCATCATAGAAAGCAATCAGGTTGGTCAAGCATGACTTGTCTGTTGTGAATCCATGCCGACTCTTCCAAATCACCTTCTTCTTCTCCAAGTGCTTAGAAAAATGATTCCTTGAGGATCTGCTCCATGATTTTGCCAGGGACTGAGGTGAGGCTGCCTGGTCTGTAATTCCCTGGATCCTCCTTTTTCTTTTTCTTAAATATGGGCACTATGTTTACCCTTTTCCAATCATCTGGAACCTCTCCTGATTGCCATTGAGTTTTCAAAGATGATGGCCTGTAGTTCTGCAATCACATTACTAACTTCCAGAGCACCTTCAAGTGCATCCTGTCCAGCCCCATGGACTTGTACATGTCCAGATTTCCTAAATAGTCCCTAACCTGTTCTTCTGCAACTGGTGGATGATCACCTCCTCCCCAAACTGTGCTTTCCAGTGCAGTAGTCTGGTAGCTGACCTTGCCTGTGAAGACTGAGATGGAAAAAGGTACCAAGTACTTCAGCCTTTTCTGCACTCTTTGTCACTAGATTGCCTCCCCCATTCAGTAAGGAACCCACACTTTACCTGATCCTCCTCTTGCTACCAACATACTGGTAGAAACCCTTCTTGTTATCCTTCACATCCTTTGCTAGCTGCAACTCCTATTGGGCTTTGTCCTTCCTGACTTCATCCCTACAGAAGCAATACTCTTATACTCCTCTCTAGTTATTTGTCCAAGTTTCCACTTCTTATAAGCTTCTTTTTTGTGATTTATTTTACTGAAGAGTTCCCTGCTAAGTGAAGCTGGTCTTCTGCTATACTTGCTAGTCTTCCTGCACATCCAGATGGTTTGTTTCTGCACAATCAGTAAGGCTTCTTTCACATACAGCCAGCTCTCTTGGCCTCCTCTCCCCCTCAGACTGGCTTCCAAAGGGATCCTACTTATGAGTTCTCTGAGCAAACTGAAGTCTGCTTTTCTGATGTCCAGGGTCCTTACTTTGCTCTCTTTCCTTCCTTTCCTCAGGATCCTGAACTCAATCATCGCATGATCACTGCTGCCCAAGTTGCATCCACTAGTACATTACCTGCCAATTTTTTGCCTGTTTGTGAGCAGCAGGTCAAGAAAAGCATGGCCCCTAATTTGCCACCCCAGCATTTGCACCAGGAAATTGTCCTGTCTATCCTGAACAGTTAAATCCATCCATGACAGTGCTCCAGACATGAGAGCTATCCCACCAAGTCTGTTATTCCAATCACATCATTGTTCTGTGACTGCGCATGCATTTCCAATTCTTCCTGCTCATTTCACAGGCTCTGTGCATGTGTGTACAGGCACCTAAGGTAACTCGTTGATTTGCCCTGATTTCTCAGGAAGACTGAGACCACCTCCCTTGTTGCCCCCTCCTGTTTGTTCTTCCTCCAAGTCACCGACTTTCCCACTTCTCTTAGGGCTTTGGTCTCCATCCCCCAGCAAACCTAGTTTTAAGCCCTCCTCACTAGGTTAGCAAGCCTGTCTGAGAAGATGTCCTTCCCTTTCTTCATCAGGTATATCCCAGGTCTTCTTGGAACATCATCCCACAGTCAAAGAAGCCAAAACCCTGGTCCCAACACCACCTGCAAAGCCAGGTATTGATCTGTAGGATGCACCCACTCCTGCCTGGGCCCCTTTCCTTGACCAGAAGGATCAAAAAGAACGTAATGTGACTTCATGTTTTCTGAAAATTTTGAACAGCATTCTGAAGGCATCTGCAGTTAGCTAAAAATAGAATTCTTTTAAAAAGTAAGATAAATGTAAAAGCTCAAGTTGTCTTATACTTCCAATTTTTTTTAAACCATTTATTAATCTAGGAGTTAAAAATTGCTCAAGGACTTATAGAAAGGAAAAGGACAAATTATAGATCAGGAATCACTAATTTTACCTCTCTTAATGTACTCCCAATTCTGGTTTGCTTACAACAGCTGTTTAACCTGCCAAACAAACTGATCACATAGCATGAAATCAGCTGCAAATCATACTGAAAAATTTCCAATGTGGAATCCCTACATTAGACTATAATATGCTCCAATATATCATCATGATGAAATGAAGAAAAATTATAATGACATAGTTTAGAGAGTGACAACAAAAATCGTTAGATACATTTAAAATGGCCTACCTTGTTTTACATTTTTAATAAAACTTTCATAAAAGTTGTGATGTTTGGAATTTTTATTCAGTGGATCCACATTCAATAAAACAACTAAGGCATGAACTATAGGATACATACTTGAAACCACACAGGATCAAGCTTCAAATTCCCTCTATTACTAGCCATAGGATAAGGTAATAAATAAAGGGACCTTCTACAAGGTCTCTTCCAGCCCCTAACAATCTCTAAATCTATACCCCAGTTGTCCTTTCCTGCCTAGTGGACTGAGGATTTTCCAGCCCCTAACAATCTATAAAGCTGGCCACCAATATAAAATACCAAAAGGTGCAATCATCTTTATTTTGGCAAAGGCTTCAACTAAAATTGCCAAAAAATAATGCAATATTTGTTTTCAAATACATTTTCTAGAAAATACTAAATCTACAGGCAGAAGACTGAAAAAAAAGACTAGTAAAGCAATTCACTGACACTCTTTTGAAACATTTGGTATCTAAACTGTGCTCTGTCCAGTTTTATTTTGACATGAAACAACAGCAACTTAACTCCTTGTCTTCTCTTGCCATTTTTTCGGAGACCTCAATGAAGATGTATTTGCATCTATTAAGTGGGTTGCAAAGTCATGTGACTTAAAATCATGAGCTGGCTGGCAGGGTTGAGGAGTTATGATATAAAACATAAAATGCATAGTGCTATCATGATGCTAGCACATTGTTACAACAGGAAGACCTCATATTGAAACACCTGAATGTATTCCTGAAAAATATTATTAAAGTAGTGCCAGAAGAAATTAGTGCAATATTTCAAGCATATTTCCTTGCATTTCTAGTTTTTTAGACTTTTCACCAAACCTCATCACCAAAAGCAAACTCCCTATGACCAAAACAACGCCTAATGGATCCAGACCATCCCAGGACAAGAAATGCAAAACCTGCCAACCCATCTCCACCACTCCCACAATAACCACACCCCACAACAGAACCATCACCATTCCTGGATCTTATACCTGCACCTCCAGAAATGTTATACATTTGATCTAGTGCACCAAATGCCCTGATGGAAAAATATGTAGGAGAAACCAAACAAGAACTGTGCACCAGAATGAATGCACAAAGACAAAAGTATCCAATTACTTGTCAGGGTACACTTCTCATACGACAACCACTCCCTCTCTGATCTCCCAGTTCTAATCCTCAAAGGGAACTTACAAAACACCTTTCATAGGTGAGCCTATGAACTTCACTTCATAAATCTACTGGATACAAAAAATCATGGACTCAATATAGACATTGGATTTAGGACACATTACAACCTACCAGACATCTGATTCACCAGGTACCTGGCCTGAGCTTATGACTTACACTTTTCTCCCCCCCCCCTTAGTCCCCTCTCCTCCTTTTCTATCCTTTGCCTTCCTAATTTCCAGGTATTTACTTTTTTTACAGACTGCCTCTTTTCTGCCTTGAAGAACTTAAGTACAAAAGAATCTCCTTTACTTATCTTTGGCATTATTTCTTCCCAATTTTCTCCCCTCCCTTCCTTACCCTTTGTTTTCCTAATTTTCACCTATTTACATTCTCACTGACATCCTGCCACACACACTTTTAGCTTCTTTTATTCCCTGGAGATCTCAGAACAGCAGAGTCTCACTATGCCTGAAGAAGGGTTCTTGTGCCTGAAAGCTTGCAAATAACATTTTTCCAACTACTCAGTTGGCTTAATAAAAGATATCACATATACCCAAAGAACCTTGCCTGCCCATGTCCTTGGACCAACATGGCTATTAATGTTCAGTTTTTAGGGAAATGGCTGCTCACTGGTCTGAAAGTGATCCAGAAGGATGACTAAAAATCAGAAGTCATGGTTTTGCAAGGAAATGTAAAATTAAACACCTGTAAAGTTTTTGGGTTGAATATAAAACAATTACTTCTGCACCTTCTTATTCACCCATAAAATTACCCACTATCCCTGGGGGATGGAACAATACCTCATTTAGCATATTCAACCTTCGAACTTGAAGGTTAGTTTTACTAGTCTATTTAGGGTGCAGAAGTCCATATTCACATCAAGCACACAAAGGCACACATACAAACATGCATGCACACACACTTTGCTTCCTCTCTTTATTCTTCTGTATATTTTTTCTTCATAAACGCCCATGCCTGCTATGGGACAGGGAGATCCGGGTGATGGGGATCCCCTA
>NW_017728886.1:35207114-35243757 GCF_001723895.1 Crocodylus porosus
TCAAGCACCTACATTGAACACCTTCAAGAGTAAATTGGATGCTTATCTTGCTGGGATCCTATGACCCCACCTGACTTCCTGCCTTTTGGGCAGGGGGCTGGACTCAATGATCTCCCGAGGTCCCTTCCAGCCCTAATGTCTATGAAATCTATGAAATAAAAAAATGGTCAAATACTAGTAAAATAACATTACCATATTTACTTGAATATAAGATAATATTTAAGTAATATTATCCCCAATGATTTCCAGGCACAGAATCTAATTATTAGAGATTTGCTTGAAATGCATTCCCTCTCCCACTGCTGTAGGAGGGAAAATAAATCTTGTGGGGGTCAGGTGGACCGCTCATCCTCTGCCCCCCAAGCTTATTCCCCTGGAACCCTGCTCTGCACCCTTGCCTTACTGTCAGAACCTGCTCTCCATAAACACATGTAAGTGAGGGATAAATTTGGAAACACTGACTTTGTAGTATGAGTACCCACAGACTTAGATCAAATAGAATTGATCCATTTTACCTTTTTTGAAACTGCTGCAAGTTTTATCACACATACTCCATAAATAGACTTTTAAGCAGCACTTAAATATAGTATAAACTATGCTTGATATTAGTCCAAAGCCAAAAACTCATGATTTATCATACATTTCATTAGGCTGGGCCCCAGAAGAGTCAACAGCATTCCAAGCCACGGTGGCCCTACAGCTCAACACTGTTCAGTACGTGTGCAATATATTTTTCAAAAAAACAAAACAAAAAATCCCTTCGTCGACCCCTCTCTCAGCCGGTCATATACAGTTAGTGTGTTCCTACTGTCCATGAAGTGGAGCCAGACCAGGTTGCCCTGCACCTCATTGGCATATTAATTTTTGGAGGATCCCAGGACTTGTGACAAGAACAACTGGTTCTAGTCTTGAGAGAGCTAATTAGCAGAAGAATCCTTTGTTGAGGGTATCTGCCAGATATTTAAGGCTGATAAGGAAACAGGAATCATTAGAAATGGGAAAGAAAGGCATAGCTCAGCTGTGGAAATAAAGAGGAAGTAAAAATGTATTCAATGTAGTGGCTCATCATGACTTCAAAAAAGTTGGTGCTGAGGGGGACTGAGTGCAATGGACACTACTATAGATTCATATAGGCTGCTCTAACCCATTCTTGTTGTTTTCCATCAGCATATTTGCTCAGTATGGGTTTTATAGTCATGCTCAGTGTTGGCTACATTTAATCAACTTCATAGTTGGTTTCTGTTAGACCCCCAACTCCATGTGGCATCCAACGACTAGGGAAACAATGAGTGAATTGTTCATGGATCCTATTAGCCAGAGTAAGCAGAGAGCAAACACCAACACACACTGCTTGCAACAGCTTTATTCAGAATGGAGACAGCTTCAGGCCAGGTCCCAAAAAACCCAACAAACCGGGGCCTGCATTGAACAATAGTGTTTTTCACATTTTACACACTTTGGTTCATGCTCATTACCATGTACTCCACCCTCGCTCCTCCTTCTGTTCCACCCATTTCTCCTCCCATCTCAAGCTCTGCCTCTGTTTACTGTTTGTTTTATTAACATGGAATTGCCTATGCATTTCACTCATTTACATGTATTTTTGCTATGAGCCCATGTCCAAGACCTTGACTTTACTTCTTCGATCAATGGGAGGACTTTGACCAAAACCTGGAAGCTTCTGGAGGTTTCTTCACCAATCACCATTCACCTTTTTGCATATGTTTATTTCAGATTCTGTTACCAGTTATGTGTTTTCTTTCACATTCCAGTCTGTTTTTCAGTCCCATGTTGTACCATCTTCCACATTCCTAAGGCTTCACCTCATTCACAGCATGCAGACTCACACAGATTCACTTGAAAATGTTTGACACAGTTAAGATTGTTACTTGGCATAAGCAAATGGCTGGCTTAGCATATGTATTCATAAGCAAAACCTTATATATAAAAGCTATATATCTTACAACACTACTATATGGTTAAAAAACTACTCGCCTAAGCATCTTTTAATGTTACTTTTAATATATCATTTTGCCTTGTGGTCAGAAGCTTTTCCTGGGCCACAGATTAAAGCCTTCATTCAGTTGTAAATCCACTGCTCCCTAAGATCCAAATATTGTCACCCTAACAGTTTCCATTACTGAGCACATGCTGCTTTTGGCAGTAGTTCAATGACAGACAATATACTTAATGAGATTTCCTTCTATGTGTATATATGACAAAGAGCTTTTCCCCCGAGCTGACTTGGGGAAAAAAGTTTTGTCTTGAATTCAGGTAAATATGGTAGGTTCAAAAGGAGGTAACAGTGCCTCTATTTTATTTACAAATACTAAGTAGGTTGGCTTTCTGAATGTTCTTGTAGTATAGATGGATTAGCAGAACTGGTATTTAATTCCTGGCCAATTGTCTATGTAACATAGCTATGAATCTTGTACACTATAAATAACTTTGTATATCATGACATTTCAACATAGTGCCTTTTGGAAAACAAACAGAAAAAAATGCTGACATGGTTGTCAAGGTTAATAGACTAAACAGACATTCCTTGATAAACATGAAGCTGTCAACTTGAATCTAAGAGTAACATGCTATTTTTTTCTTCAAGAACCCGCATGGAAAGTGACTGAAGCTCTATTAACTAAACCAGATTCAAATTAGTGAAGAATGTCAACAGTTCATAACTTTCACTTGCACAGTTAGCAACAGTATTTGTTTCCTGTAAACATATGTCCTTTCTAATTTTTCTTAAGCATCTACATTAGTATGTTGTTATTTTCAATCTGACTGCCTTTCATTTATCAAGGGCAGAAGATACAGTAAAAGCTGCATTTACCAGCATGAGTGGGACAAGGGCGGCCACAGGCAAGGTTCCTCCCCACTGCATGTCTGTAGCTGGCCAGAAATTCTGGTTAATAGAGTATTCTGAATAGTAGAATGCTAATTAACCCAGCTTTTACTGTACTTAGAGAACTGATCCTCACTTTACAAGGGGACCTGAAGAGCCTGGGAGTTTCCTTTTGGCAAAGTGGCATTTGCAACCTTCTAACCCACTAACTACCTTCCCATCTGCTATTTGGAGGGGAAAGATTCACAGCAAGTAGAATTAATTTCCCCCATGCCAGTACACAATATACAAGCCAGAAAAATGGCAGAGCTAAAGAACCTTCTTCCCTGAGGCTCATTTGAGGTCTCCTATTTTCTCCTATTGTTTTCAGGATAATTTTCATGACCTGAGAGCACCTCTCAGTGAGGATACCCTATAGCAGTGCTTCTCAACCTTTTCCTCAGTATGACACCATTTAACCATTGAAAAATTTTTGCAACCTCCGAAATGATTCAGACAAGATCAATTCTCCCTCCCCCAATGTGCGGCATGGCTTGAGCAGAACCTGGGGGGGGGGAGTGGGGGGGGGGGCAGGGCAAGGATGAGGGCTTCCTGCTGCAGGCTTCCTGCTGCCTCAGCACACATACTGGGAGTGCTTGGTGGGCTATTTGCCAGTTCAGGTCTGAGGAAGGATTTATCTCAGGTTAGTGCAGCCTATATGAATAAGATATATAGTAGTGCCCATTGTGCTCAGTCCCCCTCAGCACTGACTCCTGCTGTCCCTCAGTCGAGTCCCCTCTCCTGCTAGATGACATCAGATCCCCTGAGACAGTATGCATCTACATGAGACTTTACTGTGCAATACAGCAAATTACTGCATAGTAAGTGTCTGCACCTACATGTGCAGACCCTTACTGCGCAATAATTTGCTGTACTTAGCAGTTAACTTACTACCTGCAAATACAAGTAGCAAATTAACTGCAGAGTCATTACTGCTCAGTATGACATGTGTAGATGGCTGACTGGTGAATTGGAGCAAGTGGCTGGGACCTGGCCCTCCTCCACAGCTCTTTCCAAGCCCCCCTGTCCCCAAACAGGGAGCTGGGCTGGAAGCTCCCTGCTGCTGGGGCCCTGGCATCAGGCAGCTCCCAGAAGCAGAGAGCAGTCTCTCAGCCCCTGACAGGAAACAGCTGTCTCTTGGCTCTGTGCTCCCTGATAGCCCATGGGCTCGTACCCAGCAGGAGCCTCAAGCTCCCCCTGGTTGCTGGAAGGGGATGGTGCAGGGCAGGAGCAGACTGCTGCCAGGAGCAGCAAATCTGCTCCCATATTGGGCACACATGCAAGTTTACTGTAGGAGAAATTACTCTGGAGCAAACCCATCCAGCAGCATTTGCATATGTACACACGCCCACAAGGTGGAAGGTAAGTGAACCTGGGTCCACCGGATCTTTGGCACTGGATAAGAGGAGGAGAAGACAGACCTTCTCCTCCTCCATTTTTTAAAATAAATCTAGGTCTTAGTTTTCTTTGCTTTTCTTACAGATGTTCCAAAACATTTTGGTTGAGGTAGGTTGAACAATTTTTTTTCTAGTTTTCCATTCTGACAAAGGTATTGAACTTCAAGGAATTGTCCAACAGCACCATGCACAGATCTGCTGTATAAAAAGGGAAGCAATTCATAAGTGTGCTGTGCTGATTCCCAAGCAGTTTTTATGTTCCCACTTGACTAGGACTAGATTTATGTCTGACCGTTAGTGTGAAGGCAATGCTCTCTGTACAAGTCTGTGTGCAATTAGACATTTTAGTACATTTCTTTGGCTAATGGTATATGAACTGAAGGAGAAGGGTACCTAACATCTTCATAGATGAGATATACCATACTTGCCTGATTCCCAGATGAAGGATTCCCCACCCCCCAGTCAGCATAAGGGAGGGGGGAAGCCTCATGTTGATTGGGGTGCGGAGCCTCATCTTAGACTTAAGTACTGGCCTGGACCAGGTAGTAGCTCAGGGCTGAAGTGGACACTGAGCTGCTGCCTAGCCCAGGACAGCGTGGCTCATGCAGTGGGGAAGGAGGCTTACAATTAGGGGAACATGGAGGAGCCCCACAATGGAGGGGTGTGCAGGGGAAGTCTTCAGTGGGGGTGGCAAGCACACAGGGGAGACCCAAAGCAGGGAGAGCAGGCAGGTGGGGATGGGGCACAGTCAGATGGGGGAAACTTATGATGGTAGTGGGGGCATGTGGGAAGACCCATGGGGTGGGGATTGCATGGAAGAGACCCAGTGGGGGTGGGAGTCAGGAAAGTGATTATGTAGTAGGGGTGAAGGGAGCATGGGGGAAACCATACAGACCCCACCTGCTGCCTGCCATTAGCTTACCTTAGGCGCTGGCTCTAGGCTAGGCCAGGCCGAGAGCTGCATTGCTGTTTCCACCTGGCCAGGCTGGGCCAGGGATGCTGCTTTCTTCCCTGAAGCTGGAGCCAGAGAGCCAGAGCCACCCCAAAGGCAACTGGCAGAGGAGGCAGGGGTAGAGGGCAAGCACTGGGGGGGACAGGTGGCAGTGGGAGTACAAAGGTAGGCATGGGGCAAATGGCAGGGGGAAAGGTGGCAGAAGGGCAAGCATAGGCACAGGGAGAACAAGGGGTGGTTGTGAAAGTCAGGAGGACAAGGAGAAAGGGGTCAAGGGGTTGGGGTTGGCCCTTCAGCACCTGTCACTGCTTTTTGTGCCGTAGCAGTGAGGAGGAACACATTTAAGATGACCCTTCAATAATTAGATACTATACATGAAACATTATAACAAATATATAATGGTCCATGTATAGAATTTAATTACTGGAGGGGTCATCTTAAATTCAGAGTCATCGTGGATTCAGGTAAATATGGTATGTTATTAAAATAAATGCATCATTTATTTATGTATTGGGTATGATATCTTTAAAAGAAAAAAATAACACAGACTTATGGTTAATATCATGTCTAGACCAGAGAATAGATTTTAAACAGCAAATGATAGAAGAAAATGGTCCTAAATTATATGCCTAAGGAATTAATGGAATGCTATTTAACTTTTATTTTTAAGCACTGAAACTACTTATCATTCACAGATTGTTACTGGTTATTATGGTTACCATTCACTAACACAATCAACCTGCCTGAAGTTTTCTATTTCAGGATACTTCAGCGATAAGACTAAATGGAGACTAAACTTCACAGCTTAAAATATACATGCATTGACTGCATGTGTTATCTCCCCCTGCATTACAAGATAACATGAACGTGTTCTCAGTCACAGAAGTAATACACTGTAAAGGCCTGTTTTTCTCCTTATAGTCAGATATTAGGACATTCAATCCAAGATGCAATGCATATCAGAAACAGCAAAGATTTGATGTGTTTTTGCAAAGATGTGGGCAAAGCTGCCTCTTTAGCTGCAGCCTTTTCCACATCATACCGGTGCTGGAAATCCATATATCCAGCATAGGAGATTTGTCCATCTTTGAATGAAGTCCTTTTGTGGTATAGAGTCACAGAAGTATCTTCATGTCATACACATGCAGCAACATAGAAAAAAGTAGATGGCCACTGAGAAAAGAACAACTCAAGGTACCAGTATGACCTGGTATTTTGAGCTGTGATCACAGGTAGCTGGGTGTCAACTGAAGCATTACTGAAAGTTCCCTCCCTCTTGCTAGGACCTGAAACAGAGGAGTTCAAAAGCAGAGTAAAGCTGCTTTTCTTCCTTCATCACCCTGTCCCCATGACAGAGAAATAACATTAGGAAGATTTGTATAGAAAGAATGTTTATCCTTCTACTTTTAGTTTATATAAAAAAGAAATACATACACTTTTGATTATAAAAGCCGTAATACTGAAACCAAGTTTTGCAAATACCACCAATCTCTTAAAATTAAAATATCAAGGGAAAAATCATTTGTGGTGGAACACGTCAATTTCTTAGGAGATACTTATTGAAAACTGATCATTTCCCCCTCTTAATCACTACTGAATTGTTGTATGCTAAGACACTGCAGCATATTAACAACTCTGGCATTAAATTTATCACTCAGTAGTTTATCCAATCATATATAATCATATCCACATCTACCCACTCATACATAAAAATTTCCAAATATTAAAATTCATGAACTCTGATGAGAACACCCAGATCCCAATCTCTAGGGGTAGATCACTCCATATTAAGTACTGGCATTCCTTGGAAGTTCTGCTGTAAACAGAAGCCCACGTGAATAGCCATGATTTTAATCCTTTGTCCACTTCCTCAGAACAACACTCCAGACTCTCAAATATCTTCAGAACTGGGACATTAACCTGCCGTTGCTGTGGCCACTTTCTCACAGGAAAATCGACATAAACCTCACACGTTATAAAATGTTTTTATTTTTAAAACGAGGTAAGGATCTAAGTAAAAAGTCCAACCATATTTCAACTCAGATTTTAAAATATTTTGTTTTTAAAAACCCTGCCTTCTGTTCTCATTTCAGAAACAAAAGCTTATCTGACGGGCAAGGCAAGGACAGCAGATCCCAAGAGAAATTCTGGCATTCATTTATTTTTCATATTTGGTGTAAGATAGCATTCCACATTTCTGGAAAATCCTCTCTGCAGTTGTTAGTGATTCTCAGTAAATATTGTGATCCTTTTGGCCTTTATCATATTTTCAGATTTCCCATTTTTCTCTCTCAGTACACTTTAAAACCCTCAATAATGGGTTCTTATATTTGATAATCTAAAGTGAACTTGACTGCCCTGACAGACATTTTTTTGGAGGAGTTGGGGCAGGGGAACAGGGGAAATCCCTTTAAAGGAGCTTTGCCACAATGTGAGCTTTGGCTGGAACGCATTCTTCAGCAGAGAGGGCTGTGCACCATTTAGTTCATACTCCAGACCTTAAGATAGAGATTAAGTGGAACTTAGTTAGTGCATGTGTTTTTTAAATGGCCCCCTTTACTGTCTGTTCTTCTGAGTGCCACCTGGCACTGAAGATGCATTTTCAGTACAATGAATAGCCAGATGTTTTGTTAACAATGTAAGTTTGGAGGGAAATTCTTCATACATTATTCTGAAAACATTCCTAAGAAACAAAACTTATTTTCCAATTAGAATAGCTTATGATAGCATTAAACAGTAGGTGGAATAACAGATATATTGTGATCAATGCATAATGAGTTCAGAATGAACACAGCATGGTACAAATCACTTGGACAGCTCATATGAAGAAAAATAACATGGGATTATACAGAAGTGTATCACGTTTTCCCCAAAATTATTAGAATACCATAAATAATTAGGACAGAAACAAGATAAGAATTAATGTGAAGGTCCCTGTATGCATTTTTCTCGTTTTCACCCAAGCAGCAAGATTATTATTTCCAACAGGCTTCAGATATAAAGTAGAACCTAGGTATTGTATATAGCCCTTTCCTACTCATTATTCAGAATCAGTCATAAGCAAGGTTTGCTTTTTGTTTAAAGTCAGCTTTTCAGGGTACAACTGTTTTTTTACACTGTGATCATATTTTCAAGTATTATTTCACATTTTTTGGCTTCAGGTCTGTAAAAAATGGCGGCTCCACTCTGCTGTGAACAGACTATACAAACTCAGGGTATAAATCCAGACTTGACATGTGTTCCTATATGTTGGCATTACTGGAAACTCAAGTACTTAAAATAAAACTTATGTCTCAATGTAAGTTCTGTCTTCAGGGCTGGCCCCCTTGACTGAGATTCTAATGCACTGCACCTCTGGGAGAAGTACCAAGCTTTTCTATATCTTAGCTGGAGTTTTGGAGATAAAACAGCTATCATGACTCACAAGAAACATTGCTCAACCTCCAACAGGTTCAAGCACCTCATGCAAAGGTAATTAAAAAAGGAGCTTTTCATCCAATAGATCAGCCCTACTATCTATGTTCCCTTAAGCTCAAGAGGGCTAATTATTTACTACCTCAGAAGTGTTATGGATGAATAGGCATTTTATGTGATTATCATGGTAACATCCAAAGCACATTTCAAATACTGTGGTCAGAGGTAGAAAGTAGATAAAAACTACCTATGTGCACTTTGCAGGGTTCCTAGCTGTCCATAAATTAACACATGCACTGTAAATAACAAAGTTAAGAACACCTGTTTGTAAAAAAATCTGTAAAAAACCAGAGCCATCTTTTGTAAAAAAAAAAACACCCCAACCAAGAAACCTAAGCAACAAGAGCTTGATTGAAGCTCCCTTTTCAGAAAGAAGGAAGCAGTCCTGAAGGACAGACAGAACACCACAACCTGGTGTCTGCACAGGACCACAGCACCCTGAAGGAAACTTCTGTCAGGACACTGTGGCTCACAGAAGGCTCTATAGCTTTCTCCTTCCAGCCATGTACTGCTGTTGTGTCTCTTCATGTAACACTACTGCGTCTCAGGTAGGCAGACAGTAATCCCTCTTTGGAGGTCCATGCCAGGCCATGGGGAGCAGGGCCAGTGGGAGTAAGGCTGGGGGGTAGGGTAGGAGAGGGGTGGCATGATGCAGGGTATAGTCAGGGGGCATCAGAATGTGGGGGTGAGTAGGGGACCACTGCTGCAATCAAGGAAAGTTGCCAAACTTTTTTTTTTTTTTTTTTACTGAAAATCTGCAAACCTTTTAATTACAACCAAACATTTTTCTACAGTTTATATTAGGCCCCTAAAATTTGAACCCAGACTTTATCCAGGGCCTGCCAGCAAGATTAAATTTATGTTATACAAAACATATATGTCAGTAAAAAAAATTGAAGATGGTCTGTAACAAAACAAAACAAAACAAAACAAAACAAAAAACCTATCTTAGTCTTGAAACCCTGGAAGTTTGCTACTGTGGTATAATGACACTGCCAGGGAAACAAGCTCTCCTATTATATATCGATTCAAAAGTAGCATGATATGGAAATAACCAAATCAGTATTAGGGCAAGCTGGAAAGGTTTTTTTTTATGTATGTATTTAAATTAAAAAATTATTCTCTTGGTCAGTCCAACTGAGAAGCACAAATTTGATCTTATACTTAAGAACAAGACCATATTTTGGCAGCAACACATCCCTGCTGAGCCATTCCCAAGCACATCCACCCAGCCACTGCAAATATAGAAAAATACTTATGAGGCTGATCCAGGATCACCTCCAGCACCTGCTCTCTCAGACTTACCAGAGACGAAGGACTAGATACGCATGCAGGTATACACAGGCAGAGTGTGCTCAGGAATGGCCTAGATCAGAGATACCCAACCTTGGGGTTGCAATGATAATCACTTAACAGTGTTGACTGATTATCATGAAAATGACAGAAAAAAGTGGGAAATGGCAGGTTCCCCTTGTAGGCTGGCACAATTCAAGCCTGTAAGGGGCTGCCTGGGGCTGGGAGAAGAAGGATGAGGGCAATCAGGTTAGGCGTGCCACAAAGCCCCCACAGTGACGGAAGGAGGCAGTGGGGCAGGGCTGGGGCCAGAGGGGCTGCCCGGTTGGTTTAGTGCATTGGGCGTAGGGCCAAGGCAGCAATGTGGGGCCTGGCTGGGAAAGCAAGATGGAGTCATGGGTGGCTCATCCAGCGGGGCAGTGGGAGGGCTGGTTCCTCACTGTTGTGCACACTCCCAGAGAGGGAGGCATTGGGAGGCATATGTACCCCAGATTGTTGTACGGGGCAAACTGCTTGCTTCAGGCTTCGGGCTCCCTGCCCTGCTGCCCACTTGACCCCTAAGGTCCCCGTGGGGTGGGCAGCAGGGCAGTGAGCCCTGAACCCACAGCAGGCAGCCCACATCCTCCCCCTGCCATGGGCTCTACTTTGGCCATGCTGCCCATGACAGAAGGGGCATTGATCTTATCTGCATCATTTTAGGGTCACAAATAATTGCCATTGTTTAAATGGGGTCATGTTGAGGAAAAGGTTGGGAAGCACTAGTGGGTAATTCTTTCAGGTGGAGGGCTGATTACTGAGTTTTGGCAAGCCATCAAGGGCTGCATTATGGGCAGCCAGGGGCAGATAAATATTAATTTTCTAAATTTTTTAGGGGCCCCACGGGCCAAATAGAATGGCTTGGCGGGCCACACCTGGCCCACGGGCCAAATAGAATGGCCTGGCTGGTATTTTGCCCACCCCTGGCCTAATGTCAATCACACTGAAGCTGAGTTAGGCTCATATAGAAACTTTACAACTGCAGCTTATTGAATACTGTTGACAAAACTGTTTCTGTAAGAAAAAGTTGATTCCATAATGTTATGACATGGTGGCAACATTATAATTTGATCAATATTTTATGAAAAGTTACCAGGATCCTTTATTTAAACTCTTACAGTATAAATAAAAAATGTTATTCTAAATTATAATGTAGCAGAGTGAAGAAGCATTTTATTAAGCTTATTAAAATATTTCCAGAAATGGTTTTAAAAATTCATTTTGTGAAAAATTTCAACTTTGTCCTCGTTTGAGAGAAAATAAAAATCTGAGGTGTCAGAAATACCAGTTCATCACTAGCCAGCTAAAAAGCAGCGTAGATATAGGTGCTGAATCTTTATACTCCTACTGATATTGCTATGGGATTTGTTTTTATTTGTTTGTTCGTTTGTTTATATAATAGAAGAACAGAATAAATTATGATTATAATTATAATGATTATAAAACAGGATAAAACATGAAGCAGAAACCCACTGAACAATACTCCAGCCTACCTTTGTTTTCTGAACACCTGCCCAAATGGGAAGGTCCTACAGCACTTCTAAAAATTGTCTAGGCATGGGCTCCAGCAGGTCTCATGAGCACACAATTTAAGAACTCATGAAAATTAATTATTTTCTGTCAAAGTTTTCATCTCAAACAAACATAACTTTTAAATAACTTTCTAAATTTTGCATGCATTTCCTACAGGTGGCTACGACTAGAAGTACAGTAGTTTATTGTCACTTGTGCTTGTACACAAATCCATGGAGCCTGGGAAACATACAGAAAGAATTGGAAGTCCTTGCACAGTCATGGAACTATGACAAGACTGGAATAACAGAGACGTGGTGGGATAGCTCGCATGACTGCAGCAGTGTCATGGGTAAGCATAAACTGGTCAGGAAGGACAGGCAGGGGAGAAGAGGAGGAGTTGCGCTGTATGTAAAAAAGCCACATAATTGCTTAGAACTCCAGTATGAAGCTGGAGATAGGCCTGTTGAGAGTCTCTGGGTTAGGGTCAGAGGAGAAAGCAACAAGGGTGATGTTGTGATGGGGGTCTGCTATAGACCTCCAGTTCAGGAGAAAATGGTGGATGAGGCTTTCTCCAAACAGCTAGTGGAAGTTTCCCAGCCACAATCTCTGGTTCTGATGGGGGACTTCAGTCACCCTGATATCTGCTGGGAAGGCAATACTGAATTGCGCAGGTAATCCAGAAAGCTTTTGGAGAGTACTGGGGACAATGTCCTAGTGCAAGAGTTGCAGCGACCAACTAGGGGCCATGCTCTTCTTGACCTGCTGCTCACAAACAGGGAAAAACTGGTGGGGAATGTACTAGTGGATGGCAACTTGGGCAGCAGTGACCACGAGATGATTGAGTTCAGGATCCTGAGGAAAGGAAGGACGAAGAGCAGCAGAGTAAGGACCCCAGACTTCAGAAAAGCAGACTTGGATTTCCTAAGGGAACTCATGGGCAGGATCCCTTTGAAAGCCAGTCTGAGGGGGAGAGGAGTCCAGGAGAACTGGTTATACCTTAAAGAAGCCTTACTGAGAATTTAGGAACAAACGATCCCAATGTGCAGAAAGACTAGCGAGTATGGTAGAATATCAGCTTGGCTCAGCAGGGAACTCTTCAGTAAACTCAATCACAAACAGAAAGCTTATAAGAAGTAGAAATTTGTACAAATATCTAGGGAAGAATATAAAAGCATTGCTCGGGCATGCAGGGATGAGGTCAGGAAGACCAAAGCACAATTGGACTTGCAACTAGCAAGGGATGTGAAGGGTAATGAGAAGGGTTTCTACAAGTTTGTTGGTAGCAAGAGGAGGATCAGGGAAAGTTTGGGTCCCTTACTGTATCAGGGAGGCAACTTTGTGACCGAGGATGCAGAAGAGGATCCTGAAGTGCTCAATGCCTTCTTCACCTCAGTCTTCAGGGCAAGGTCAACTCCCAGACTACTGCACTGGACAGCACAGTTTGGGGAAGAGGTAAGCAGCCATCAGTGTGGAAAGAACAGGTTAGAGATGACTTAGAAAAGCTGCACGTGTACAAGTCCATGGAGCCAGACGGGATGCACCCAAGGGTGGTGAGGGAGTTGGCTGATGTGATTGCAGAGCCATTGGCCATCATCTCTGAAAACTCATGGGAATCAAGAGAGGCCCCAGATGATGGGAAAAGGGCAAACATAGGGCCCATATTTAGGAAAGGGAAAAAGGAGGATCCAAGGAACTACAGCCCAGTCAGCCTCACCTCAGTTCCTAGAATAATCATGGAGCAGACCCTCAAGGAATCCATTTCTAAGCACTTGGAGGAGAACAAGGTGATTATGAACAGTCAGCATGGATTCACCAGGGACAAGTCATGCCTGACTAATCTGATTGTCATCTATGAAATGACTGACTCTGTAGATGCAGGGAGACCACTGGATGTGGTATACCTTGATTTTAGCAAGGCTTTTGATATCATCTCCCGCAACATTCTTGCAAGGAAGCTAAGGAAGTATGGGCTGGATGAATGGACTGTAAGGTGGATAGAAAGCTGGCTGGAGCATAGAGCTCAGAGAGTAGTAATCAATTGTTTGATGTGTAGTTGGCAGGCAGTATCAAGTGGAGTGCAATGTCTTCATCAATGACTAGGAAGATGGCATAGAGTACACCTTCAGCAGTACTCATACAAGGGGGGATGCACCAAAATCTGGGAGAACACATGTTTACCAGGGCTGCCCAAGGGATAACTAGGTCTAACAGCCACAGATTTCTAGAAGACCAATTCAGACCCGATACAAGGAAAAACTTCCTTACACTCCAAGTGTCCAGGGTCTGGAATGGACTCCCCCCAGAGGTGTTGCAAGCACCTACTCTGTACTCATTCAAAAGGCATTTGGATACTTATCTTGCTGGGATCATCTGATTCCTGCAAACTTCCTGCCTCTGGCAGGGTGGCTGGACTCGATCTCACGAAGTCCCTTGCAGTCCCTAATGTCTATGAAATCTATGAAGTCTATGAAACACCTACAAGGCTGGAGGAGTGGTGTGGGGAGAAATGAAACTATGCAATTAGCCCCGAAGGCTTTATGTACCCACAGCACAGTCAACTGAAGAGGCCCAGCAATAGGCCTAGGGAGGCCAGTAAGGTGACAGGGCATCCCCGTGGGGGTCCAGTTGGACTAAGGCCCATGCTAAGGCCTGTGGGCAACCTCCCTATCATTGTTACTGTGGGAAGAATGGAAGGCACTCTAGGGGCAGAGTGGGGCATCATCACAGAACCATCAGAGGATATCACGGCCACCCCTGGCACCCTGACATGCTACACTGTAATATAAAAGAAGTTCAGCGCCCACAGACTGATATAAAAACAGCAGAACCTGGTCTAAGATTTGTCCCCCACCATCAAAGGGCAAATGTATATTATGCTCCCTATTAAATCTAAACTACACTGCTTACAGAAAACCTTGTCACTTTGACTGAATCCATCTCGGGCTTTTGAATGTACTTATCCCTTAAGTACAGTGCACCAGTGCTTGTTTCCTCTTTCCAACACTAACCTGGACACAGTCAGTCTTTGGTAAAGAACAGCAGTGAAAAGTAAGAAAATGGTATAAAAAGTTAACAGAGAGACGTTTAAATAATCCACTAAAGCAATTATCCAAGTCTGCTTTCAGAGGAGAGACAGGCATAGTGCAACCATCACACAAGACAGTGCATCCCTGTAATCACCTGAAAGCTTCACAAGCATGAAAAGCTACTCTCATGCTCATGTTATCATTCTTCATACCAACATTATTTAAATCTTTAATAAATGTCACAGAAAGACATTTTTGTGGAGACAGTTTTTTAATCTTAGATTGTACTATATGCCTGGAGTATTTTTTTAACTCCGTCCAAACTATGCTTTTTCTATTTTTTGATAACACAGTAAATGAAACAGATGGTGATTCTGTGAAATCATTTGATCTCTTGTCACTTGTTATTTCAAAGCAAGGCACGGACTTGAATGTGCCACTCTAGAATAAAGCCATCCCTAACTATAAATAACAATCCCATTATAATCTCATCTGAATTAAAAAGGGCAAAAAGTATAAACTTTTGCTTGCAAAGTAAATGTGTATTTCAAATAATTGCCAGTCTCAGTGCTCTCACACAGAGAAGAAAGCCTGAAGTTAACAATTTCAGTAAGGGTAGTTTCCAAAAAGGAAAGAACACGTTATAGGTTTAATCATCATAAATATACTTTAGGCTGCCAAGCAAAGTGTTCTCAGCAGTGGACACCTGTAAACTTCTGCCCCTTCCCTCAGCCACAAGCAAGCATGGCAGTTTCTCAAAATGATAGGGACTCAGCATCTAGCAAAGTAATTTTTAAAAGAAGAGTTAGTATTGCTAGTAAAAGACTGACATTTTTGCTAACCAACATTTTAGTTCTGGTAAATGAAAGCAATCATCCCAGTGAACTGAATGATTTTAACTACAATCCACTTAATTTTGTTAGCAGGACTGTACATTTCATTTTTTAAGTTAAGGTACACGGAGCATCTGGTCTGCCCTCCCTCCACATATGCTTACCCCAGGAATAATGTGTTTAGTTTGCGAAGACATCGGGATTCTGTCAAGCATGCCAGACTGGTTCCAAATAGGCTAGTCGCTCCAGCAGGAATACTACTCACAGGAGAAAAACTCAGAAGCAAAACAACATAGCAGTAATAACAAAAGACAACGAAGTCTGCCTCAAGTATCAGCTGAGTTACTTTTCCTTCTATGGCCTGATCTGAAGTATGTAGCTTTTGCCTTCATGGAGTTTTACTGTTCTTCCAAGATTTGATCAGCTGTTGATCTGATTCAGTTCCTATGTTAGGCTACAGCTCAGTGGTGTGCACCGTCAACATCAATTAACAAGTCACAGTGGGAAGGTCCTCTCCATGCTCAATGACGTTAGCTATCTTAGGAAAGAAGCCTGCTTACTTGGAACAACATATTTTTTACTAATCAAATGTGTGCCTTGCAGCAGGCATGGCTCCAGACGATAAATAACGATAGATTTGTTTTTTGACCTCTTGCTAATATGCAACAATTGGCTATCCAGCCAGAAATAACTTATTTTCCTTTAAGGAAAGTATTCCTTCTTTGAAAAACATTCCTATATATAAAAAGACAATCAGACATTCATTTTTATGAACTAATTTTTTTCTTATTTCTGTGCAGTTATTAGAAGTTGATCTATTAAGAAAAAATAATCTGAAACTGAAATTTTCACTTTAAAACAGAAATTTATGTTTTGCCATTTTCAAGTTATTTGATTTTAGAAAATAAATATTGACCTCACTATCTCATTTGTAGTAACAGTTACTTAATATATATATATTCCAACAAGGACCCTAATTCTACAAATACATGTATGGGTGAGTACTTGCACATGTCAGTTGTTCTGTTAAACCCACTGAGACTGTTTACATGTGAGCCGTGCATATGTGCTTAGGTGTTCAGAAGTCTGGAGCCAATCCTCTTAAAATAAGGCTGTGAGTTAAGTATGCCCTATCAAGCATTCTACGTGGCAGACATATTGCTTGCAGTGGGTGCAGCCACACATGCAATTAATTCAAAGCAATAAGCTCTTGTTTGAGCCAGAGTAAATTATTCCCAGGTATAGCTTCTATGTGTGCCAGGGTCAGCAGCAGTTTGAGGCAGGGCGGAGCAATTTACACCAGGACACTCCTGCTCTGTTCTGCCCCGCTGCAGCAGTCAGGCTCCAGTGGGTGGCAGCTGGCAACAGGCTTGGGAGGTCAGGCCCAAGGAGTGGGTAGCTGCATGGGGATGTGGTTGGCAGCAGTGGTGTAGGCCAGTGTCTGGTGGGGGGGGGGCAGGCCTGGAGGGGCAGGGGGTAGCATTTGACAGCAGAAAGGCTGGCTGGAGCATGGGGGCATTAAAAGTATAGAGCCATGTGGCTAGGTGGCAGGCAGAAATCTGGCTCCCCGATGGCTGTGCTGACCAGGCACAATTGGATTCGTGCACAGTATTATCTTATGGCAGCATTAATTTACAGTGGCCTAACAGAGTCACTCATGCAGATGGTGACACTTTATTCCACAGCTAACTAGTTTACACTGCAGTTAAGCGCACATGTATACATGACCAGTAAGTATCAACACAAAAAGGGAGTTAAGCACCTAAAGTGAAAGTTAGGCTCTTAAGTCTAACATTTCGGTGCAACTGAGATCTACACAGCTCTTGCTTACCTGAATGTGTACATATCTACATTGCCTTAAGTACCTAAGTTTTTACTACTCCAGTATGCAACTAAATTTCCACAAATAAGCAGACACAAAAATCCCAAAGTCCTGATAACACCCAACTGCTTGATATACTAACTGACATATAAACCTCCACCAGATTCACAAAATTCTGCTGTCTTGCTTGCCAAACATAATTCAGCAGGTAGTCTCAGAACACACCAACTGCATCAGAAGACAATTTTGGAATTGGCTGGTAACGCATGTATCCCATACACCAGACAGCAAGACACTTTGGGAGACATGTTTTCAAATACCCGCTATGCCTGATTTGGAATACAGACTTGAACCCAGGTCTCCTGAGCACTTTTGGGAGCGCTCTTTCTAATCAAACTAGAGTCCATATTTTGCTTGCTTTCTTTCTCCCAATGAGATGCAGAATATGGATTTGAAAGCAGTTTTCCCACCTCCAGGGAGATTGTTCTCAACTAGAGATGTCAAAAATACAGCCGATGAAGCCATGTCATCTGGCCCACAGGATCAGAAAGTTGACAGTGGGTGGGTAATGGCAGCATTAATTGCTACCTACAGCAGCTACCGCTCCTCTCACCAAATTCCTCACCCTGTGAATAGCCACATGGGACCAATCCAGAGCATGGAGCCATGACATCAGGCCTGAGGGGAGACTTACCGTCTGAGCCCCCAAGACCTGGAATAGACTCCCTCCAGAAGCGGTCTAGGCACCTACTCTGGATTCATTCAAGAAATGCTTGGATGCTTATTTTGCTGGGATCCTTTGACCCTACCTGACTTCCTGCGCACACCCCCCCCATACACACACACACACACACACACACACACACAGGTCAAATTTTCTGTTAATATACAATGGAAATACATATTTCTCCAGAAGAGAATTGAACCCCAAAATGCAATCCTGTGCAACCAAGTTCGTTATTGTGTCATTTTCCCAGTGTACTTTAAACTTTGGTAGATGGAAAATTACATTATTTTACCAGGGAGATGCTTAAAATACTCCCCTATACAGAGGAGATTGTATCAATATCAGTTTGGTGGAAGAACACTGCAGGTGAATATTATGTGGGGGTGAAGCTACCATAAGGATTAGGACTCAGGAATACCCTGCTTCTGCACATTGTCCTGTACTCTGCAATCCTGGTTAAGACAATTATCCAATGCAGAGTACAAGATAGCACTTCCATGCTAAAGAGAACCAGGCATGAATACCTGTCATGTGGCTCACATCTGAGAGGGTTAAGTAATTTTCTCTGTCTCTCTCCATATTTCATCATTTCTACTCCTGAGTGAGGTCTAAGAAAGGATGTCTAATTTGTCTATATATTGGTAAGGATTCCTGAAGCAAGAGACTATAAAAGTACTGAAAGTGTAAAGTGAACTGTAACAACCTTATTATTTTTTCTTAAACATGATTTTTCCCTGCAGAGAAGAGCATTTGTAATTAGCTTTTAAGTTGTTAGGAAAGTATTTACTGGTAATGAAAATATCAAGTAGAAGGAGACCGATTTCCAAAAAAAGAATATAGTAATAGTATTACCATTAAATGCTTGTGAAAAAGAATGAAATTATTTGCATTTCTAATAAAAGTTTTGTTCTATTAAGTGGTTAGAATCATTTTACTTCCACATGTGTGAATTGGCTTGCTTTTTCCATACCATCAGAGAAGGCTCATTGTATTTCAGCCTTCAAGAATATATAAAAATGGGTCACTACAATAGCTCACTAAAATGATTAAAAATAGGCTATTTAAAATTATTTTTCCGTCTTCCATCTTTGCTATAAAAAAGGATTAGTCGCATGGTTGTCTATGTTCTATTTTACATTGTTTGCTGGAAAAAATAATTTATCACAGAATGTTATGAAATCCCCTTGCCATGTAGGAATAATCAAGCTAGCTATTCTAATACATTTTTACAACACAGGGCTATGACAGTATTGAAATAACTCCCTCAAATCAATTTGAAAGGTGTTACTTTTTGCTGTTCACTCTGTGAAACTGCTTACCTATGTTTATAGGCTAGCAGTCATTCCCCCGTTAAACGTAAAAAAGAATGGTAGCCTGGGAAAATCCTACAGGGAAGTGAGGGGGATGTGGTTACACCCCCTTTGACTGTGTGGTACACCAGCTCGCTAGTCTGTCAGCACAACTCTGGCAGGACCTCCTGCTTTCACAGAGCTCCCGAGCCTAGGGGGTGAACACACCAATGCCACTCGGACTCCCTTCCTTCCTCCCCACTGAATTTAACAGTGGATGAAAAGATGGGCCAAGCAACAGCAATCTTTTGGGCTCTGTAGCTGTGTAAAAGAAGGGACTTCAGTTAGAGCCTGCAATGATAAGCTGGTGAGCTCAAAGACCCTGCTTCATGGGCAGAGCTCCACCAGAAGCTGTGTGGACAGCGGAGGCGTCACATAGCCAGTGGTGGTTTAACAACCCCCCACCTCACCATATCTCCCCTCGTTCCTTGGAACTGCCCCAACTGATAGCAAATGGACTATATAGCATATTGTTATCAAACAGCGTATTGTTTTTTAAGATATTATTACAGATGGGTTTTATGACTCTTTTCTATAAAGTGGGAAAAGGATGGGCAAAATTATGAGACACTATAACAAATTTAGACATACTAATAATACAAATAAAAGCCTTCCGTAGAAGAATACTATTAAAGATGCAAAGCTAGGTACTCAAAAGTTAGGAAAGGCCAAGATCACATACTATTTTTTTTTTAAACACAAGACCCCTGCATTGGTAGGTGATGGGAAATTCTTCAATATTTTATTTTCTCTCATCGTTCAGTGTTTTAGAACGAAGAATCTTCTTTCTCCTGTTTCAGTTCCCTGCCTCAAACTCCACAACTTCTCATTTATGCAACAAAAGAAACAGGATCTGTATGGGCACAATCCTGAATGATTTCCACAGTCAGTCCATTCTGTACACTGCACAAGGCAGGAATGACAGAAAAAATGTTATGTGACCTTGTCATTTAAAAACATCCTGATCCCTGCAGACTTCCTGCCTCTGGCGGTGGGGCTGGGCTTGAACTTATGAGGTCCCTTCCAGACCCTACTGTCTATGAAATTTAAGACACATATTATAATGCACTTCCACATGAGGTGGGGTGAATTAAATTTGCCCAGGCAACCCTAATTCTCACGTTTCCCTCTGGAGTGTTTCACTTGGACCTTTAATCACATTCTTTGAAAGCAAGAGAGAGACTTTGATTCCAGGCTCTGCAAGAGGCGGATGCGCAGGTTCTGGGCAGGGAATCTGGGCTCAAATTCGTCTGCCTGTTGCCCCTAAATTTGTCAGTGAATTATAAAGTCAGTAAATAATAAAAGGGTGGCATCTTTTAGATAAGATTCTCCTGCTTAATAGCCTGAGGCAATTCTAACAATACAATCGTATGTTATAAATTAAGTCTGCTAGTTAACCCAAGCATTGGTATGCTGTATCTTTTATACATGTATGCACTTGAAGTATTTTAATCAATGTGTGCACCATTAATGTTTGCTCATTTTCCATTCTAGATATTCCCCCCTTTTATTTTAGTTCACCTATATCACTTTGGGGTTTTTTTTTATAAACTTTGGCAAAATATGAAACCAGGGGTTAAGAAAAAAATATAGCAAAGAACTTGTTCTTATTCAGATAACCAGTTGACTTCATGAGAATTAAGAAAACACATTACATAAAGAGGTCCTGCTAAATTCAGGACTTCCCCTCTCCTCTTTTTTGATATTATTCCATCTTTATACTTTCTCTCCATCACTGATTATCACTAGTTTATCTTTAGATAAAGAAAGCAAATAAAAAAATATTTTCCTCTAACCGGGGCTAGTTCTGCAATCTCCTCAAAGCCAAAACGCCTACTGACATCATGTGACTCTACTTCCTTTACAGTGCTGAGCTGAGGGGGGCATAGCCAGGCCCCAGCAGGATGCTCTGATTAAGGAGGGGTCCCCCCACCCTCTCTTGACCCGCCCAACAGGGAACTGATAATAGTGTTTATCAACCCTAACTCAGTGTTTATCACCCCATTAAGAAAACAACAGAGGGACATTACCAGCTACCTGTTGATTCTGCCTTTGTCCCATCTGCCTCAGCACAGACCATAGCCAGCATGTGTTCTGCTAACTAATGCTATGTGTCTGTGTAAGACAGAGGGCATGGCAGAATCCCTGTTTAGAGGGGGAGTGGAGAGCAGAAGCCAGGCAGACACCTGCAGTCTCTGCCAGAGATGCACCCAGGGAACAGAGGGGAGGGGCCAGCCCTGCTGTGAAGCAGAGATCCCCGCCCAGTCCAGAGAGCATGCCAGGATGATGGTTGAGTCTAGTTTATCTTAAACCAGCCAGGGGTCTGGGACAGACATTGCATAAAATGGTTTGACCCAAATTAGTTAAAAGCCTGATACTACACTCAACCAGGTTCATCTCAAACTGGCTTCCGCCATTTTTAAACTGGTTTATATGCACTGAACATCTGTTCTGTTACAGGTTTAAATCAGATTCTGATCACTTAAACTGGTTTCTGTGTAATGTCTGTCCCTAGCCCAAGGGGTTCAATTCTTGTTATGGCAGCATTCGCAAATCCTCCTACTTTTCCCCCCAAGCTCTGTTACATTCTGCTTTCCACATCCATTCAAAATCCTCTGCCCAAAGCCCAATGACTGAGATGGGAAGGAGCATGTGTGTGTTAGCTCATGCACTGTGGTGAAAAACAGAAATCATCTCTCTCTACAGAATATGGTTTTACCCCTTCCTTAAATGATAAACAACCTGAAGATGTTTTGTAAGGCTGTTAGTAAGAAGACTGAATGCTTGCTCTGAACCTAAAATAATTATGCATATAATTTCACTGCTGAAGGACCCAACACTTTTAGATACTCACATTTACAAATGGTTAAATACTAGAGAGCATTTTGCCAGTTTACCTCCTCAGTATTACACCCTTCTGCTTGATCTCTTGGTCTTCCAATAATGTCCATTTAGCAACAGGGGAAAATGGGAAATAAGCTAAGGCTACCAACCTCATTTTCACTTGGAATCTTGTGTTTTGTGGTGACGTTTCGATCCTATCAAAATCAACAGCGTAACACCAGTATAACAGCCAAGGTCTATTTACAAGAATATTCTCAAGTCCAACGCATTTTAAACGAATAACTAAATTATTCTAATTTGCTTTAGGAATTGAACTGTTCTATATGGTTTCTTTCTATAATCAACTTTTCTCTTTCTCTGCTCTGAATTTCACAATTAATTTCTTGTCTATCTGTCACTCTTCTTCTATTCTTGTCCCCATCCTTACACAGATGTTACCTGGGCTGATTTTAGTGCTTCCCTCCCTATTTTGTGTTCTCATTCCTCTCTGTGCCCACTTCCTCCTCCTCTCATTTCATTTTTTTTCTAATAGGCTCTATAATGTCTATGTATTGCTTTCCTCCTCTCCTCCCCCTTGTCAGTTCATCATTCTCTCCCACCATACTTGCAGTACAGTCCCCTTGATAATATCCCTTGTTTCCACTATTCTTCTAATTTTCCTCTTGTTATTCTTCTTCCATTGCAATACCTGGAACAAAGTTTCCCACTTCCTCAAAAATGCCCAGTAAATCTGAAATCATGAGAATTTAGCATGATTTCCATTGGTGTTTCATCAGAGGTTCAACTGCACACTGATATTACCTTTTTCTTTACTTTTGCCTCTCTCTCCTCTTTCTCTCCTGGTTCTTCGTTAATGCAAGACTTGTCAAGTAATATCGCTGCCTTTTCTTAATACAAAAACTTTTTGTTTTAATTTGAAGCACAGCAAACTTGGTCGGGGAAATTTTTCTTTTGTGAAACAATTGAGTTCAACAGTAAAAATCAGCTGTGGAAAACTAGCTCTGTCATTTGCAGTGGTGAACTGGTATTAATAATTCAAACACTTGTAAAGATCAGGTTGTTCCCAGTCCATCGTTCCTCTGAAATCTTTCATTTTGATTTGATTTTCAGGATATTTTGTGGCAAGTACTTCTGACAGGGTCTTGCTAAAGAATACTCTTCTCCTTTCTGTTACACGTTTTTGATTTACTGACAGGTTTGCATGTCACTTTAGTGAGAAAAAATGCATGAAAGACTGACAAAACATATGGCTGTCAAGCTGTCACTGAAGAGCCAAGCCAGATAACAAAACAGGTCATGCCATCTCTGCAGAAGTGTCAAGTTTAACCATTTCTTAAATGGAGGCAGCAAAGTTTTCTTGTTTAAGTAATGTAATTTCATTTCAGATTAATTTGTTTTGTCCCTTTTTTGTATGTGGATTACCAGTATAAACATTGCAGAATGATTCCAAACCCATTCAGAGATCAAATCATTGATTCCTCCATAAGGCCCTCCTAGTAAAAGCAGGACACTGAGGACTGTATTGCAGTGTTCATAGCTTACACTTTATCTTTTTGATTGAATGTAACATAAGCACAACAACAACAACAACAAAAATCACACTGCAGGGACTCATCAGGCCTTTGAACACCCCAAAGAGTCATCAAATTTACTTGGCATTGGGGGGGGGAGAAGGGTGGGTAAGGAATGGAGGATGATGATGTCTTGATTTAACATACAGCTATTCTCCTTGCCAGGAGGGCAAACGATTGGATAAACATGAGCAACTGCCATTCATGTGCAATGATACTCTTCTACATATTAAGACCGTTCCCGGACTGGCTGAGTTGCCTCCTGTTTGCCCTTCCCAGCATGCTTCACAATGATTGTTTTTTTGTAAGGAGATTTAAGCAGTTTGCATCAATCAAGGATTTAATAAGAGAGACATAAATGACATCCCTTCTTAACACACACAAACAGCTGCCCGTACTATTTTCCATATACTAAGGGAGCATGTGCAACTAGCAGAATTTCTTATGTTGGCCATTTAAGTGCGCTATGCCTTTTTGAAAACCTACAGCCAAAAAATTACATTAATAGTAACAGTGATTTGGATACGCTTACATTATCTACCACATTACAAAAAGATTGAACAAACATATAGTAAAGAAAATGTAAATAGAATAAATAAAATTAAAAACTTGGCAAGTATATACTTATCACATTTTTCTTTTGTAACTATTTTTGAATATTCAATAGATCTAGTTTTTCTTGAAGATAATGTTTCAGAGTTGTTATTTTTTGGAATAAATGCTAATTAGCTCAAGAGTTGTTATGAGGAATAGCTGATATTCACACCGAGCTTTAAAAATAAAAAAATATAAAAACAAATTACAACTGAAACGCAGGACTGTTTCAAAGTAATATGAGGTTTACTAGCTCTATACATGGCAGTACTACTACTACTAATCATAATAATAAAAATCACCACAATTTTAGAAATACCACCACAAAATAATTCTGGCTTTCCAGGAATAGGAGGTATAACAGCAGCATACACATATTGTATGTTCCTAGTTATGTTACCAATAATATCCCAAATTTTGGAGTTGCTGCAGAGTTATTTATTGCAACACATACATATTGGCTGATGTATCACCGGACCATTAGTATCCTTTTTGAACCTTCTGTTTATATCATCTATTTGAATAATAACGACTATATATTCTTAGTACCTATGCTTAGATATATTCACTCTATCATCTTCTACCTCTTTCAGGAATAACATTGATCTGGGGCTGGATCAGGCTAACCAGTTCCCCATGTAAGTTAGTTTACTGCCTGAGGTAAACTAACTTAGATTAAGATCACCATTTTTGCCCAATTTAGCCTCCAAGAACATCTGTATGATTAGGTATTTAGATTGATCCAACCCTAATTAAAATGCGTATGTGGCAGATGAAGGGAGTAAGAAATGGGAACACATTAAATCCTACAGATGAAACTGGCTGGGGCTTGCCACATGTGGCTGGTACAGTTCAGAGCATAAGACCTTAAATTACATCATGGGATTGGCTCACTGCAGAGGGCTGAAGACCATCTTTTGCACCTGACCCCCTGAGGGCTCTTTGCACCAGCTCTGGATTTGTACTTGGCAGGTTAAACAGGAACCTAGCTTTTGAAGAATTATTTCAAATATAATTCTGAAAACCATTCCACAAATAGTATTTCTTCATTGTCTTCAGTGAGACTTGAAACTATCTGCAGGATTGATCCTATGGTTCTTTATGGATGGGCTGGCAATCTCTACCCTATCCTGTGTTGTGTCAGGGGAAGAGCACATGTAACCTCCAGAGTGATCCTGCTTTCTCTTTGCTCTTCGTGGAAATAAAGCTGCATTAACACTTTGCTTGGCCCACCACACTTCTCCCTCTTAGCTTCCTTTTAGCATCACCTGCTCCCTGCATCTGTCCAGCAACCTGGGTTGGGTATTCACCTAGAAATAACTTAGAACAGCACCTCCTCAACACCTATAATTCAGGTTGTCCATACTGGGGATCTGGGTTTTAATCCTCTGTTTGGGATCATAACCAGGATGGTAAACTATATATGTCTATAAAGTTCATATAGATTCGCATTCTGGTTAAATCAGATTTTTGTGCTTATAACATATAGGCCAATTACATTCTCTTTCTAGTTTCAATATTGCTAACTGAAGACAAGCAGTTTTTGTTTCCACAGTTTCATACATCATTAGGATTACCACTTGTCCTGTCTTGTATAAAGGATACTCATAATTTACTTTCTGACTTATTAAACTCCAGACAGGTCAGTTTCTTACCTTGTTGATCACGAGACTATAAGCCACTCCACAGTGCTTTTGTGGGACTTGCAAGAGTGCTTCTGAGAGCATGCCCCACTCACCCATCCCTGGTCCACACATGCTAAGCCTGGAAATGAGGTACTGAGGCCACCTTGTGAGCATCTTTCATGCACTCGCACTTCCTTATGCAAATCTTAAATTGTAGAGATTTATATGTAAACACTAATACACCTGAATGCAGAGCAGTGAAATTTTATCAATATTCAATTTTTTTTTCTGTCAAAAAACAAAACACATTTAGCTTGTCTAAAGTAATTACCTGATATATTCTATGGAATCAAGTTATTTAAATTCTGAGATGCTACTGACAATACACTTTGGGTATTACTCAAGTATAGAGATACCCACAAATTTAGCAGATTGGACTTGATGGCCCACAAGGCCTCATCCAGTTCTGTGTTTATGAGTTAAGTACTGAAGAATTATATCATGGAACATTCCTGAAGATTAAATAATTTTTAAACCTATTAGAACCATATGGTATAATCCTTCCACAAGAGCAAATGACAGGGAAGCAGAGAGAAACTGTGCGCAGCAGGGGAGCAAAATGGATTTTGTAAACAGATTTTGTAAAACAGACAAAGAAATGAAGTTTAAAAACCGTGGACTATGGGAGGCTTTTTTTGGAAAGACTCAAGACCATGGAGTATCCTTGGGATTCATTATTTTTTCTTCAATGTAAGATTCTAATTATTTTTTCATTAATACAACCTAATAATCTAAATAAATGATAGATTTACCAATAAATAATAAATACAATAATATATAAATATATTAAAATGAAGATATATATTTTATAATAAGTTAACTAGATAGTTATCTTGGAACTAAAACAGTATATAATATCAAAGGTTAAAAGCCTGAATTGCTTACAGCAATTCTTAGACATCATAAGTCACCTTTCTAAAATCAAACAATTATAAGCAGCAGAAATAACCATCAGTTCAAGGCAAAAATTATTCATCCTGCTGCATAAAGTGAAATAGGGAGTGGGGACACACAATATCAAATAGCTTTGCTGGACTGTGTCCTGCAAAAATGTGCAAAGGGAGACCCAGATTTCTCAGTCAGATAGAAAGCTGGAAAACTACTGAACATCTTTTTAAGAATCTAGGACCTGATTGTATGATCTTAAAATTTCCATTGCTACCTGCTTTTTCCCTCTCTTTACCCTGTATTTATTGTACCACTTCATTTAAACATGCCCTTTTGCTTTAAAATAAATAACATTTCTTCTCTTGTTCAATGACATTAAACATTTGTGATAAGCAAAAAGGGAACACTACAAATCTGTGTGTTAAGTAGCTATACTGTGGTGACCTCCAAAAACATACTTTACATATGAACTGAAATCTTTGCTGCACAATTTAAAAGACATGATGGAATGATTTTAAGCTTAGTATAATCCCACTCTTTATTATACAATAATTTCAGATGGAACTATACTGACCTTGAAAAAGCATAAGACATGGACAGCAGCAGTAAACTGAACTGTGTAATCTTTATTTGCTACAGCTGAAATTGCTCAGATTTGTACACTGTTATCTGATACTATGTGCTAAGTAAAATTATGAAGAAACAATCACTACATCTCATCTGGCTGAATATTGGCAGTGTAATTTGACAAAATTCTGCAGATACTGGAGGCACTTCAAGCCAGCAGCAGCGTAGCAATGCAGCTGTGCACCCCAGACCACAGGGATGTTGGCAAACTCCTGTTGTCATCATACCAGCAGCGCAATTGCCATCTTGCAGCTGCCAATAATGGGTGCGGGATGGGGGAAGGTTGAAACCCTGCACCCCAATTTGTCATCTGGGGCAATTTCAGCACCCTAAGCAGAGATCTTGTTGAGTCCTGGAGAGCAGAGCTGTGACATTTGCTTTTAATCAACACCCTGTGGTCGTGCATGGCTTGCCTTGCCTTAGTTACACTTCCACTACCTGGCTATGAGTTATTCTGAGTCAAGGTATCAGTTTGGACTCAGTTTGGATTAGATGACATCTGGAGTTCCCTTCTAGCCCTGCTTCCCTATGATTCAATCTTCCTGGTATAGTTGGACCATGCTATAGATTTTAAATATCTTAGCTGAAGAGCAAAAGTGATCATGCCTGTTGCATAGTGCTTAGGGCACTCACTGGTTTTCAGGGGAGTCCTGAATTCAGATCCTTGCTCTAAGTACTGCTTCTGTGTTTTACCTGTGGTCATTAGATAAAACACAGGAACAGCCTGGGAGCAATGGAAATAAGAACACCTTCCTTGAATTCATTCTTGCACAACCCCAACAGGAGAGGTTGAGAGCAACTCCACCCAGGGAAGCCATTAGGGTGGAGGTTAGAGAGGTGAAAGAACTAAAACATATCATTGTCCTCAACATTTCCTCCTGGCTGGCTAACCTGGCTGTATGCTGAGTATGCTGATTTATGCAGTGTACTTGTCTTGAATCTCATTCTGAAGCACCTAATACACCTAATATTTCTCTGATTTAGTAAGTCTATAAAGGTGCCAGCCTGCCCTGCCTTCTGCCTGACTTCAGACTAACATAGCTAACTACTTACCTACCTCTCACCTAATTACCCACCTCTCACCTACCTCTCCTCACACATTAGTGGTGGCTGTCAAACTTCTCTCACGAAGCAACCATTAACTGGATCCAATGTGGAGTTACAGACATGCCCTTGTATAAGCACTTATTCTGCAGCCTAAGGTCCTAGCACCCAGTTCATTTCTGAATCTTCCTTCATTCTACAAGAGGATACCCAACGGGGAACACAGTCTGCAAATAGTATACTTCAGGTCCTTTCTTTTTAAGAATAAGAAAGAAGCCCAAAGGCTATATTGCAGGTCTTGTTTACTGCACAGAGCTGGCTGTTTTAACCTTTAGTTCCACAAACACACTGGACTTTCATATTTACTTGACTATAAGGCAATGTTTTCCTCACCATATAACATGGGGAGAAAGCCCCTCATTGTACAACCAAGTACAAGTTCAGTTAGGGGGACAGACAGCTACTGCCTTTGGCTTTGACTCTAGCTCCTACCTGTAGTGGCCTGCTCCACCCACCCCACTGCCTCTGCACCCAGCCATCTCCCCCGATTCCCTCATCTCTCCCTTACCCGGCCTCTGCTCTCCTGCCTGCCCCTTTCCCTCCTCCTCCTATCCTTGCTCCACACCACCAGACTCCATCCATGCTGCAACCTGGACCACTGAGCGCAGCCCCAGACTGGCCCCATAGCAGCAGCGCACAGCCCACATGGCTGTCATGGGGCTGGGTTGGGCCTGCGCTCAGTGCCCTAACCTAGAATTCAGATGGAAGTGAGGAAGAGTAGGGGGGAGCCAGGGACAGAGGCAGGGAGAAAGGATGAGGATCAGAGCGGGAAGGAGGGACCTGAGGCTGTGGGTGGGCAAGTGAGAGGGTAGAAATAAGCAGGGAGAAAGCTGCTTGACCTCTCCACACCACGTACCCTGCAACTGCGTGGCCCCCTGCAGTGGGGGGGGGGGGGGAGGAGACGAATGAAAGACAACCTTCCAATAATTAGATTCTATACCTGGAAAATTATAACAAATTTATACATTTTCTATGTATAAAACTTAATTGTTGGGAGGTAGTCTAAATTCAGGGTCATCTTTGATTCAAATAACTATGGTAAATATTCTTCTCTTACTTTGTAACAAAATTCCTTTTCTTATCCCCTTAACCTACACCTCTGATCATTTGTCCCAATGGAAACATTAAACATACTTCCCAATTCCCAAAACAAATAATCTGTTTGATCCAGAGCACCCTCGATATGCAGCTCACTGTATCTCAGCTGCACACAGCAAATGGCAAGGACACCAAGGAAAGAAATACAGAGCTGAAACATTTTCATTTAGGATCAGAAATCCTTGCTCCAAATCAGAGAATATGGATTTAAAGCCAGGTCCCCCACATATCAAATGAGAGCTCTAACCCCTGAGTTACAGAATTATAGAAAAGCAGGGCTGGAAGGGACCTCAAGGTCACCTAGTCCAAACCCCTGTCTGAAGCAGAATCACCTGTATCAAAACCAACACATACAAATCCATTGTCTAAACTATTAGCAAAACTACAAAGTCAACCCCGACACAACCACAAGCATAACTATCCAACTTGCCACAGAAAGTCAACATCCTGCTGCTGCAAATATTGTTAAAATATACTCAAGAGATCCAAGGAAGAGGGCCACACCACCAGCTATATAGGACTGCAAAAACTCCTAGAGTCCAGACCAATACGACCATGGGGTAAAATTCCTTCCTAATCCCAAATATGGTGAATTGTTCTGAACTTGAGAGGTAAAACAAGATCCTCTAGCCAGGAACCTCCATGCTTAAGTCCCAACAGGATCACCGTCACTATCTTGCTAGCCCAATAATATTTAAACATACAAAATTAAACTGCTTCAATGGAAAAGACTGAGAAAGACCCACTCTAGAGTATCATATAGCCAGAAGGTTAAGATTTTTTCATGGGATATGCAATTTAATCCCTTCAGAGAAGTGAACTGATCCTAGATTACCCAAATCTTAGGTGTCTTAATCTTTGTGCTATTGGGTAGCTAGATGAATGATGCGACTAGAGTAACAAAGACTTGGTGCGATAGCTCGCATGCCCAGAATACTGTCATGCATAGGTCTGAACTCTTCAGTTTGCCATCCACATCTTTAAAGGGGAGCCTTTAAGGTAATTTTTTTCTTTAATAAAAAGTAAATAACTTACAAAGTTTTAGTGTAAGCAGCTAAGACTCAGTAGTTACACCAATACTTAAGCCCCCTCTTTAACTAGAGTCCAGAGTGAGAGGGAGTGCATTAGGGATTTAGCCTGCAAACCACTCTCACCTTCCTTCACTGTAAGCTTGGTGAAAAGAAGCAGGTTAGCAGGGGAAAGGAAACCATTATGGACAAAGGAGAAGTGAACAGGCTAGCTTACAGGGAAGATCTGCTTAGAAAGAGGGACAAGAAGAGAGAGGCAGTGGATTAAGAAACCCAGAGAAATGGCTGGATGATGTTGCAATGCCAGAGCCACTAACACTGAGATGCTGATTCTATGATTCCACAAATAGTGGCATAAATGCTAATGAATCAAGCCCAGTAATTTTATTTTCATCTGGAAATTCCGCAAATTAAAGCTGAATTTGATAAATGTTATTGGGTTGATCACAAAATCAATTTATGTCACTGAAAAAAAGTCATCTAGTGCAACTCACAGGCCAGTAAAGGAAGTGTAGTTCTTTGGCTGCATACAAGCATTCATTTCTGGTGGTGGAAAACTTCCACCACCAGAAATGATTCCAGGAAAGGGAGCAGTAATAGCCTTCATCCTACAACTTCCACCTCCCCGCTTCTCTTTGTACCTCCCCAAGACTGGAGTGATCCCAGTCTGGGGAAAACATGGGAAACTGGAGGACTGGAGCAGCAGAGCAAAGCCCCCCCACCAGCTTCTCACGCCAGGGACTTCTGAGGAGAAGGCAGGAAGCAATGCAAGTCTGCTTCTCTGCTTAGGTCCCACAGAAGCAACTCAGCAACTACCTCCCCTTCCGAGTGGGGACTGCAGTGTGGGGACTGCAGAACAAGTGTGCAGAAGCAAGGGGCTGCGGCTCTGCTTGGCCCCCCCGAGCTGCCAAGGGATAGTCCCACTGCCCTCAGTGGACAGCAAAGGCAGGAATCAGAAGATGGCAGGTGCCAGGAACCATGCTTTGGGACATGCTTCCTGAACCTTATTCCTTAGTCCCTGGGCTTTGCAATTCTCACCTTCCAATACTCATCTTGGTGGTGAGGCAGCACTTAAAGCCAGGAACTGCGGCATAGATAGCTTCTCTGGCCCTGGTTCCTGGTCTTCAGGCTTTGCAATTCCCTGGGTGGTGGGAGCTGCAATGGGAACCTGATAGCATATGATGTAGGAGCTGAATCTGAGATGAACTAAACTCACAGCCTGATTCCCAGCTCCCATACTTTGTAATCCTGGCAGCACTGCAAGCTCCCTACCTGCTTCTCAAACTGGGGACCCCACAGTATGAAGAGCTGGTGGGGAGCCCCTCCCCTCCCAGTCTAAGGGAGGGGCAGGAGCAGCTTTCCCTCACACCTTTTTCAGTTCAGGGTGACTCCTCCTGATTCCTGGGAAGAGTTAAGCCATAGAGAAATGTGTAAGTGTTGCATTTCTACTTGGAAGAATCACCATTCTCCTGTAGAAACCACAAGTGACGTGGCTTTTGTGTACTGTTGCTTATGACTGCTGAACTCTCACCTGCTCCTCCATACACTGTGGAGGTCTCTGTACAGATAACAAGCACATGTTATATACTAGCACTTTGGATCTCCATACACTATTTTCAGGTTTATGAAGGAGACAAGATCTTGAATATGTCAGATCAAATTTAGCTGTAGACTATGTCTCTATGTGGATCTTAATAAATACATAATATTTAAAAATGAGTTATGTTTGAAAGACTTGTATGGTCACAAAGTAAGCACATAATTTGAGAAATGCCAGCAGGATAAAATGATCAGGGAAAATTGAAGATGTGAGATACCTGCTGTACAACCATCCCACAGTGCACAAACATCTGAAGTCATGCAGGAGTTTCCTCACCTGAACCCAACTTCTTGATGCCACACCCAAGAAGACACAACTACAGATGTAGAACAAGAAGCTAAAGGAAACACCTAACACCAGAAAAACGGACGTTCCAGCAGCTGAGTCCTTACCAGTGGGGGCTGACAAACCATGGCAAAGGTGGCAATGTCTTAACTGCCTACATATTGGAGTCAGACGCTCCAAGAAACTAATGAAGAACTGGAGCTATACCATTAGTTCAAGTACCTGTGAGATTGTGGCACAGGGCCTCAAACTATGCAACACCTGTTGCAATGCCTGCTGTTTGAAGGCACATGTACAATGAAAGACCTCACAAAGTACAATAAACAAGTGCAAGCATGTGTAACAAAATGGTCAAATGTGGTGTAGAAGATGATGATGACAATGCCACCAAATCACATGCTCACCATCATATTTTACACTACTGAGCAGATTCAACAGGAAGGCCAAGATATGCATTTGCCATATAAACAAACTTTCCATGAGAAAAACCACCAAGATGAGGATTGAGACACATTGGCAGGAGAAAACATGTGGGAAGCCAGCCTTGTAGATAAACAGAAGTTGTTATCAACTACAGTTGTCAGACACTTTTCAACCACACTAAATCTACACAGCTTTCTAAACTGAAGTGTGTGGTTATATGCAAGTTAGCTGCAATTATGCAAAATTCATTAAATACTTGGCATAAATGCCATGCACTGAGTAATATAAAATTTTACAGTTATGCCCAGGTATTACTGACACCAAAAAAATGGCTCAAAGACTAACTTTTAAATTTAAAAAGTTGAGATGCATATGGCCTATAGATGGAAGGAAAAACAGTTAACATCACTCTGAGCAATTGAACAGCACCCTAATATGGTATAATAGAAAAACATATTAGTAAGGAAGCAGGGAACAAATTAAGCAGGGTTGGAGCTGCTGCTCTACAAAGGAAGACCTTGGACCAAGAAAGAGCACTAATGCACAATTACTCGAAGACCTGAAAGACTGAAGAAGTCATACAAAGTAATGATGCTAAATCCATGGGGCCAAATTCAAAGATGAATGGGGAATTCATCCTTTAAAAGCCTATGGGTTAAAGTCAATTTAATCATTTGCAGTTCTGAGGGTCATACAATATTCATTTCTTTCAGTAAGTAATTTCATTGTATTAAAATAGTTTAAAATCTAGGGCCAAGTACAGCCATTCAAAAAGTCCCTGGCAGAAGCACTCTGTCGCACATTACTTGAAGTGCTATAAGTTAAAGCAGGAGCGAACCAAAGAGATGTTCACTGTTCAATGGGCGGGGGGCGATTGGAGCCTGCCTGTGCTAGCTAAGGCCAGCAGGTTGATGGTGTTCCTGAACACCCTCCAGGAGGCTACCAGAGTGGCCCCTCTCCCAAGTCTCATCCCTCTGCCAGCTGGTGACTGTCAGCAGCAACTAAGGGGGTAGAGAGTCTCGGTGCTGTATGGCTTCCCCTAGATTGCTGGGTTAGGTCTTGTGGGGGCTGGGCCAGGTCTGTGCAGCAGACTCCCTTTCCCTGACTCTCCCCAGGTCTCAATGTGGCACAAAGTCAGGCCAGGCAGTCTTATGCTGCAGTTGCTGGATGAAGCTGTCAAGAAGCTGGAAGGGAGTGGAGAAAGAGCCCCCATTGCACATGCCCCCCTCCTCCCCGATTGCTGAGTTCGGCCTTGGGGGGGAGGTCAAGCCAGACCCACATGACAGTCTCTTGACATCTGCACCCACCCCAGCCTCTTGACATCTGCAGGTAGCAGCTTTATCACAAGGTTGCCTGGCTTGGCTTCTGGCCATACCAGGAACTGGGAGGGGGAGGAGGAATCCCCTCCAGTGCACAGACCCAACCCCACCCCGCCCCCCAGGCCCAAGCCAGCAATACAGGGGATCTATGTGACACAGGGGCTTTGTTCCCCAATCCTCACCCAGCCATGCAGAGAGCAATCAGAGCCTTTTCTGTCTTCTCTCCTTGATAGTCTGTGGACAGGGTTTGACCAGTGCTTGCCCAGAAACAAACACCAGTCAATGCTAGCAAGCCACCCAGAAAAGGGTCCCCAGGATGCTCAGGGAATGTGACCTACCCTGACTTGGGATGGGATGTTGTACAGACATTTGATAAAGTGGTCTAAGCTAAAGCATCTATCTGCTAAAGTCTGATACCACATCCATCCAAAGTTAATTTAGAGTGGGAGCTACCAATTTTAAAGTGCTTTATGGAATGTGAATGTCTGTAAAGCATTTTCTGTGCGCTTAATGTGCAGCAAGTATAATGTCTGTACCTAGCATTAAAGAACAACTTTTACTCCTAAAACAACTTGGGAAGGATTCCATGATGTCCTTCATCTTAGATGACCATTTCTATCCCTGCACAGTAAGTTCAATATAGTTATGAAATTCTACCATTCAGCTTTTGTAGCATTTAACTCCTCCTCTGCCTTTTCTTTGCAGTGGTATAAGTGATTACATAAAAAGCAGAATCATGGAAAATTAGAAACCTTGTCTCTGACTGGCACAATATCTATAGATTAAAACAACATTGAAAATGTTTCTGTTAGCAGATAAAGGAGAGCATGTTTATGATCTTTTCTTGTAGTATTGAATCTAGAGCATTTAAACACCTCAGACAAAGTATTCTCTTTAAACAGTACAGCCTTATTTGGACTATAAGCTACTCACAACAGGAAAGGTACTGTGTACACTTGGAGCTGAGTCATAATTTATGCTCTGTGTAATGGCATAATAATGCAAATAAAATCCTTGTCTACTAAGAATCAAACTAAAAAAGGTGAAAAATACCACTTAGATTTGACTTTTAGAACTGTAAGGAGCTAAGACTAGATAGCAAATTGAAAAAATAATCAAATAAAAAGTATGCCTTCAATCAAAGCCCACTGAAAAAAATTATGATCATTTTTCATGAGTCCCATTTAAAAATATGGCCTTTAAAGATGCAAGCCAGAATTGCTATTATCACAGTTTTTTACATTTTCCCCACTATTTTTTACACATGAATTATGATGTTGGGAAAGTTTTTGGAAGACTGATTCCTTGAGTTTCCAGGTACATTTTCATAATTGCTGACTATGATGGTATCTCACCAAAAATAGTAATGATATCAGTTCTGACACTTAAAAGCAAAGTTAAAAATGTTTGGGGTCAATTGCTGTCTAGTAACTTTGTCTTGTAGCTTTGGGTACATGTTTACTGTCTTGTAAAAGAAGGTAAATTGTAAATCACAGGAAAGTAATTCTGAGACATTAGTGTAATCCACAGAGGTTAAAGTAGGGAAGGTAAATGCTTTAAGCCTATACTATATAGTAAGTAGTCTGCTGCTAGGAAGCCGAGCTAGTTTAAGAATACAATTCTGATTAATGCTATCTTCTAACTGCATAAAACAAAATTTGATATGCTTAAATGAATTTCAACATATAGCCATATGCATATCTCATTGTTTCCCAAAAATCCTGCAATAGGTATGGAAGTACTCAAGTGTGTTTGCATCTGGGATTACATTTGATTCATTTTCAAGATGGGTTAAGTTACAAAGATGGATGTCCATGTGCTTGTTAAAAAAAGGAAGAGCTTACCAGATTGGGTGTGGGAGAGAAGAGGAATTAAGTTGAGTATGCTATATAGAGTTTCAACCTTGTGGTACTTTATGTCAAATTTGCACATATAGGGCACATCCACTTGAGCACACATGTGCCTCTCCCCCACCTCAAAACCTTTTGAGGTGGGGTAACAGGCATGTGTGGGAACAAAAAAAAATGTTCCCTATGCTGCAAAATTTGACCCCTGGATATCCAGGGGTCTAAAAAAAGCAAAGTATAAAAAAGTGGCAACCGGAGGTTGGGTCCTCCATAGAGATGCTCTGGCTGCTAGAGCATTTCTATGGTTGCCCCTTGCCCTGGTGCCGAAACACACAGCCATCCAGGCCATGCTTTTCAGCACCAGGGCTCCAGTGCTGGTAAGTAAGGGGTCGGGGGGCTGAAAAAGGGGGGAAGGGATTGTG
>NW_017728886.1:35243857-35271440 GCF_001723895.1 Crocodylus porosus
TAAGCCCCCTGACCCCTGCCAGGGTTGGCCCCATCCCTCCAAACTCCACCCATCACTGGCCCCCACCCCATACTTCAAAAAAAATGCAAAGAAACCCCAGCACTTACTGGCAGCTGGAGCTGACGTGTGGCTGCTTGGGGCCCCGCTTGCACAGTGCCAGGCAGGGTGACAGCCCCAGCAGCCCCAGCCTGGGCCCTCCTGCCCCTCCTCTGTCCTGTGCTGCCTGGGGGGCTCTGCCAGGAGCCCCCGGAGCCCGCCAACCCCTGCTTCTAAGGTAAGCAGAGGCTTTTTTTCCCCTATTTTTTTCCCTGTTCTTTTTCTGGGAATTTTTTTTAAGTGATGGTACTTGGGGTTGTGGGGGGAGGCCTGGGAGTGCACACTGGGGGGTAGGACTGGATGGGGAAGCCATTGAGGGGGTCTGAGGGAGTGGGGCTGGGTGGGGCAGCCATTGGGGGGGCTGCAGCAGCCAGTGGAGCATGGGGCAGGTGAGGGAGTAATCAGGGGGCTGGGGTGGGGCATGTGAGCTTTGCAGGGGGAGTGGTAGCCCCTGCAGAGGCCATTTGGCCCCCATTGGGGGACTGTACCCCTTGTGTGGGGGATGAACTCCCTGTTGTGGGGGGCAAACCCTTTGTGTGGGGAACAAACCCCCTGTTGGTGGGATGAACAACCTGTTGGGGGGGTGTAGCCCTCGTGTGGGGGATGAACCCTCTGATGGGGGGCTGACTCCCTTGTGTAGGGGCTGAATCCCCTGTTGGGGGGCTGTAGCCCTTGTGTAGGGGCCATCGCCCTGTGGGAGGGCAGCAAAATATGTATTCATGAATTCACAAAACCTGTATTTAGAGTTCACTTTATTATTATGATAAGAGACTTGCTTTAACACTGTAGATATAGCAATAAAACCCTGTCTGGCAGGTACACGGCAGGTCACAGCCAGGCAGCAGCCCCCACTGCCAGACTGCTGCAGTGGGTAGAAGGTGCAGGGAACTCTCAGGGCTGCTTCAGCAGTCCAGCTGGCACAAGGGGTAGTGTCCCCAGGTACCAGTTGGCTGGGCCCCAGAAGCTCCTGAGAGCTAGTAGCCCTGAGCTACTTGCCAGGGTGGCTTTTATACTGCTGGGGCCAGGACAGGGCAGCTTTTTATACTGTTGGGGACAGCACAGGTGCTGGCCCTGGGCTCTAGCTCCCCCTGGTTGAAGATCCAGGAGGAGCCAGGCAGGGTAATTTGGCCCCAAGTGGCACAATTTGCTCCACAATAAAGTGCATGTCTGAGCACGTGTGCCAAGGCACAAAACTCTGGCTCAAGTTTGCACTGCTTCTATTTGAGCTGCTGCAAGCGCACATGCTTGCATGTGTGGACATGCCCATAATGTGTATTTGCTGTGTTATGTGAGCAGAAGAGCATTTGTCCTTTACAATTTACATATGTAATCATGATTTAAATGTGGAAATGCCTGAATGAGCAATTTCAAATCTACGTTATGACAGGAGTGGCTCTAACAGTACAGAATAAAAACAGAATTGGTTTTAACAATACAGATATGTTGCACCTATCTGACAGTAGAATTGATCTCTGAACTCTGACAAATCTCTCACCTTGTGATCATCTAGCAAAATCACCAGGGCCCACAGTACCACTAAGGGCTACTTACGTGTTTGCATTGTACCCAACAGAATGGGAACCCACTCCTAATAGAATTAGATTTTGGGTGTTAACTTAATACAAATAATGGTTGCATTCTATATACCATGGTTATTTACATATAGTTTAGTAAGGGTTTAAATTATTTAAAATATTAGAAGAAACTACACTTACCCATTTATGTTATTTATACTCAGTAGAAGGGTAGGCAATAGGGCTGTGTGAAGCTTCAGGTGCCAATTTGATTCAGAGGAGATTCGGCCTGATTTGGCAGCCAAATCTCTAAATCTCAATCGAATCAGGAGACCACTAAAAAGTTCTGAATCAATTCAAAGCCTCCGAAGTGATTCAGAAAAGATTTGGGGATTTGAGCAGTCCAGACTCCATGCTGGTAAGTAGGAGGTGGGAGTTGAGGCTGGAGTAGGGGACCATGGGGTGACCCCCACCAGGCCATATTCCCTGCCTGCATCCCCAGCCCTACCTGAGTAACCCTTACCCCTCCACCCATTCTCCCAATGACTGTGCCACTCAGCCCCAGCATCCCAGCTCTTTAAAAAATAAATAAATAAATAAATAAATGCTTCACGCTCACCAGCTCCTGCCAGGTTGGGGCGGGGGGATGATCTCCACTGCCTCCCACTGCTCTATGCTGTGTGGGGGGCTCTGTCATGAGCCCTATCCCCCTCACACTCTCCCAACCCCATCAATAGCTGCCCCACCCAACCCCAGAGTCTCAGAACTTAAAAAAAAAAAAAAAAGCCCCACACTCACTGGATGCTACAGCAGCCAGTGGGACCTGTGGGGACTCATGGCAGAGCCCACCATGAAGCATGGGGCACTGGGAGGCAGCAGGGATCACCCCCCCCCCGCAAGGCAGCAGCTGGTGAGTGCAGGAATTTTTGGGGCTTTTTTTAAAGCCAGGAAGCCGGGGCTGGACAGGACAGCCATTGACAGGGCTGGGAGAGCAGGCTGGGGATGGGAGCTCATGGCAAACCTCCAACGCAGTGCAGGGCAGTGGGGATTACCTCCCTGCCCTGGCAGGAGCCAGTGAGTATGAGTCTTTTTTTTTCCCAAGAGTTGAGACACTGGAGTCAGGCAGGGCAGCCATTGATGGGACTGGGAGAGCAGGTGGGGGATGAGGCCTGTTTGATTCAGAAATTCAGCGGTAGCTGAATCTCCGAATCAAATTTGGCTGAATCACTTTGGGACAGTGATTCAAATCACCAAATCAAATCACTGTCCACTGAATTGGCCGAATTTGAATCCAAAGCACATACTAGCCACTTCACACAGGCCTAGTAGGCAATCTTTTCCAACTCCCTGCTAGAATGACCCACCCCAGGTCAGGCAAGCAGGGAGGTGGGTGGTCGGATGTGGCTACTGCTGCTGTTTGTCTCCACAGTGGCACAGGGAGAATGCCTGCAGCTGAGGCCCCCCATGACTGAATGTCACTGAAGCCTCATGTCCACAGACTGAATCTAATGGTTCCATATGCCATGCCTGCAATCCCTAGGCTGCTGATCCTGACATCAGAAGATGTAAGCATGTTCTTGGACTCCATAAAAATAAAAAAAAAATCCTAATTATAAATGTTGACTAACCATATACCAAGCATTTATTGATCCTTTTTAACTGCCTCCTTAATATACAATGTTGATCAAAAATACAAACTTTTATTAATTAACATACTCCACTTAAAGTATGCATAAGATACAAAAGTAAAATGAGCCAATAAAAAGGATGCAAAGTAATTATGTTTTACTAAATAGGCAAGGTAATTTTTTTGTTCTCAATGTAATGTAAATTATCCTAATATTTAAAGTTACATTTTTCATTTTTAACTTTAGTAGAATCCTTTTTTTTTTTTTACTATGAAGAAAGCTGCCTATCAAACCCTGGTACATTTAAACCCAGATGGTTTGCTGCCATCTTTATTTCACAGGAATTTGTCAAATCCAAATTTTTTCTTAATAGAAATGGGATGTTAAAGGCTGCTTTAGCAAAACCACAAAATTTCCTTTGTTTAAATATTTGTTAATGCAATCATCAGAGCACCAGCATCCTCTTCATGTTACTCAAATCTGGGATTGGCCAACTTTCTAACAAGGCTGAAAGCAGAACTTCAGATTTTTCCCCACATCCTAAAGTTACCCTTGATTCTGTCAAGTGCCCCTTCACCCTTCCACCATGAATTCTCTCTAGTTGTCAGGGTTTTCTGTCTTAATTATATTTTGGAGGAGCAAAATCTCAAAGCCACATGACAAGCATTAAATTAAATACAAATGCAGATTTGTGAGAGTGACTATTCTAAGCCTGATTTTCTAGAGACACTGACTTCACTGAAGACCTGCAGGTACAGGTTTTTGGTATTAATAAGCATAGGTGATGCATGGGGGGAGAACAGGGGGCACATGCACCCTACAAATTTCTGCGCTGATGGTGGGATGCAGTCCAGCCAGAGCCAGAGCCTGGCAGCAGCAGGGGTGATGGTGATGGCACAGAGTTGTGCCCTTCTAATGTCTTACAAGTCATTTATGTTTATAAGGGAGGAAGTATCTGCCAACTTGATAAATCTAACCCTAAATTGCAATGTTAACAAATAACATTAAACAATTTGTTAATGCTGGAAATCTAAATAAACCAAAAATAATTTCAAAGACTCAAGCATTTTCATTCAACTTACAGTGCAAAGATTATATTTTCTAACATTCACATTGTCACTTCCATGTTGCCGCCGCCACGATGCGACTAGCTGTTCTCGGGCCGCTCTTCCCCGTGGGATTGGTGTTGTCCCTTGCCGGTATTCACGCCGGTGGCCAAGTGGATGTTCTCTGCCCAACTCCCTGACCCCATTCCCGCCTGCCACGACTTGATGTTACCAGTGTTTGGGGTCAGTCGTTGTGTGTGCCCGTGGCCCAGGGTTCCCCAGCCATCACTCTTGGGGCTCCAACACCCCTACACCCCGGCCTCACACCTCCTTATGGTATTGCCAAGCTGTTAGTCGTCTTGCTCTTGGATTAATACTAAAATTGGAGTGCCAATTTCCCTCCCTGCAACTGAGACTATGTCCACTACCAGTCTAATGTCCCCTGGTCTCCCCTAGAACTCAGGGAAAAGACAAGTCTAACACAAAACACAAAAAAAAGCTCAACACAAACTGGGTGTACCACCCCTTTAATTGCCCCCCCATGCCTTACAGTAGTCCCGTCTGCTTCGTGCCTAGGCATTCAATCTTTGCCCATTCCCCGGCACCTCACAGTCCAGCGGCGGCATGTCCTCCGGAGACCTCTCTCTGGGCTTCCCCATAGGCTCTCCTCTTCTGGCTGCCTTTGTCGGGAATATCCTCTGTGGTAACACAGGGGTGATCCCGAGTCTCCCTAGCAGTCACCTCTGCAGCGATGCACCCCGTCTGGGGTGTTTCTCCCCTCGTGCTCTGCTGCTCTCGCCTGTCCGAGGGTCGGGGGCATTGGGAGCAGCTTCTCCCCCTTCTCTCCTGCTCCCGCGGTGTGTGCCACCATTTTTATTTGTGCCGGCTGGCACGGCGCGCTTGTGTCACCGGCCGGCCACAGCTGAATAAACAAGCAGCTGACGAGCCGCGCAGGTTTCGCCTCCTGTTCTCCATTCCCCGGCACAGGAGTTGCCGGTAAGTACCTTTGCGTCCCGGGACACATGTATTAGAGGTAGAGCTGTTAGTTACTCCACAGTCAAAGACCGCCTGTTTCACATTTCAGTGACTGAATATAATTTGTAGACATAGCACAGTAACTCTTTAGAGGACAGCTCTATTGTCTAGACAATATTTTAGTAATTAATTACAAAAATACACATCTTCACATAACAGTTAAACAACTTTTTACAATAACATTGACTGCTGAGAAACATTTGTTTTAATAAAAAAGGAATTAGTTCTCTATAGTCTGTGAAGAATATCTTGTCTACTGATATTTATGGGCTAGACCGATTTTAAATCTCTTCATCACTTATTAGGAAATAATAGTTACATGGCACTTACAAAGAAGAGTTTATATCACTGAAACACCGTTCGTTTCCAGAGCTGGTACACATATTACTCATCACCTAAGTATGCATAAGAGGAGTTCCTTAAAAACCATCTACTACAGAAATACAGTATTTTCCATTAGCGTGGGAACATACCACATTCGTCACAGGATTACATGTGTATTTCCCTTAGCAACAAACCAAAATAAATGAATGCAAGTAGAAACTGGAAGTCCTTTTGTAAAAAAAAAAAAAAAAAAGTTCTTAATTCTGCCTAACTAACTAGCTAAATTTTGTTCAGCATTTAAATAGAAAAGGGTAAAGCAGCTTGTTAACATTAATAATTTTAACTTTAGATTACTAATTTACAGGATTTAAGGCAAAATGCACAACTTTTAATTTTTTTTTTCATACACCCAGCATATTGGGCAATCCAGTTCTAAAAAGAGTATCTTAAAAAGAATGCAGCTGCTCTAAAAATTAGAATACATATATTACCTCCAAAGAAATGTTTTAACTTATTAATTATTCACATTAAATCCAGGAATTTAAGGGAAATTTTCCATTAAGTCTGAAATCACAGACTTCTCCCCTCCCCACGTTCTCACATGAAGCATCATACATAATCTCTTCTAGTAATAAAGTTAAAATGTTTATAGGGCTAAGAGTAGGCACCATTGCCAAATCCCATCGCATATATACACACACAAACATGCATGGACATATTTTCTGACCACTGAAATAGTTTTGACGAAAACACCATTCCTATGATATAAAGGGTAAACAATGGCAGGATGGTTTAGAAGAGAGCTTGCAGGAACAGTTTTATGTGGATTCAGGGTTCATAGTAACCTGTGTCACTAACACAGATGGACTACAGCTGTTATTCTACTATATATACTGAATTAACAGTTGCAGAGTAGGTATGAAGCAGGACCAGCTTTGGGTTAGGGGAACAGATATCTTCTCTCTAGCCAGCACCAACATAATGTACACATGGCTTGCTATTTAGAAACTGGAATACAACTTCACACACAATGTTTCTGAGTGTCTGCAAAATGTTTTTGCCAGTAAATTTATATTGTATTGTCCAATTTTCTTCTGACATGGGTTTTACACTGATGTAACTCAACTGCCTTTATAGTGATTCCTCATTTATACAAGCATTCAGTCTGGCAGCCATACTGCCTTAGGGAATACAACAGAAATAGCCAATTACCACATGTCAGTTCAAGAAAGAGAAGTCAGAGAAAAAGTCTTCTAAAGCATGAAAATGAAGAATTATCATAAAGTCATGCTGTGCTCATGAATTCATTATAATATACTTCACTGTATCGGAAGCAGAACATGGATAAAAATAATGAAGAATATACCATTACAATAAGATCATAAGGAGGGAATATTTACTACTGAAAATAAAGCTAGAGCATACACATGGAAGCTAGATGGACAAAGTAAAGAATTTAGAGTTGCTTAGTGCCAAAGTAAAAAGAACATATTTGTATGCAATACCTTGAACAACATAATGAAATGTACTTTTTTTTTTTACAAATACTTAGTCTCTTTTTCTTTTATATACAGCAAAAATTTTCACTGCCTTAAACACAGAAACCAAGACCAACTTCGAATGAAATTTCATGTTCCCATAATTATTCAATATACTTTTCACATTTGGAAAATACAAAAACCTTATAGAATTTGTGCTAAATGGGTCTTGGACTTAGGACATAGGGTTATATGAAGGAAAATTCAGTGTTTGACTAAACACTTTTTTTCTTGGTAAAAGTGTCTGTCTTGTATGGAAAAAGTAAATTAAAAAAAAGAAACAATTCAGCTTGGATATTGTCTGATGGTTAAAATTCAGCTACTTCATATTCCCATTCTCTATGGGTTAGGGTCTATTATTCATGATGTGCCATGACCAAGGACTCCCATTGTACACTGCTCTCCCTCCTTTAAAAAGAATGAAGATCATGATGCATTATAGAACGTGTAGTTCAATACTTAGGCTATGAAAAATATTCCTGAGATTGGTAAATATCAGATGCATGTATTTTCAGTGGCTAATTCCTTTTGGAGTACCGTTGTGAGCAGCACGTGCCGATTTATAAAGCTGAAAATGTTCAGATGCATTTAAAGTGATTGTATCATTTATGACTATTGTATCATATCGTAAAAGTGACTATCATTTACAACGATTGCATCATATTTGCATCATTTACAAATATTGACAAATCTTGTAACATTTATGACTATATTTAACAATCTTCTATGAAATGCTCCTTCTTTCACCATGCCATGCAAAACTTTGTATAATGTACCTAGAATTGTTTTGATGGATAATGTCTCATTAAAACTGGAATAGCATTAATATCTGCTTATCCACAGAGTATTTATCAGCTGTTATCAGCATTTATTATCCTATCAGAAAAGAAACAGCCTCTCTCATTAGTTCAAACTCTTCTTAAACTAAGAAGAAATGGAGGGACATTACCTGCTGAGCTTTGATTAGCTCCAGAAAGTCCTAAAGCTAACACTGCTTTCTGCCACAGCATGGACCATAGTCAGCATGTGGTCTGATAGTTAATGCTGAGGTGTCTGTGTAAGGCAGAGGGGATGGGGGATCCCTGCTTAGCAGGGAATGAGAAGGGGAGGGGGAAAGCAGGAGGAAACCAGGTAGACATTACTGTGCCTGCCTACAGGTCTCTGCCAGAGCTGCATCCAGGGAGCAGAGGGGAGGGGCCAGCCCAGCTGTGAAGCAGAGAACCCCGCACAGCCCAGAGAACAAGACAGGATGCTGGGGGATTCTGGTTTATCTTAAAACAGCAAGGTGTCTGGGGCAGGTATTGCATAAAGTGGTTTGACCCAAATTAGTTAAGCCTGATACTACACTCAATCAGGTTTATCTCAAACTGGTTTCAGCCATTTTCACACTGGATTATGTGCACTAAACATCTGTTCTATTACAGGTTGGAACCAGTTTCTGATCACCTAAACCTGTATGTGTGTAATTTCTGTCCTAGCTCGGGCAACATGTATAACTGCCCATGAGAACTAAATTGATGCTTTAGCTATGTTCCATATCATTAGCCCTTATTCTCTATCAATTGCGTGTGAATCAGATAAATGTGTATTAGGAAGAACTGATCCAGTCGAATGTTATTGCTGGTTACGAGGTATAGTTCAATAAATGAAATGTAGAGTTAGTTAAAACAGAAACAGAGGTAAACGTTAAATACTGATCTGTTTAGGTCCCTTCTAACCCTAAGCACTATGAAACTATAAATACAAGGGTAATCTGTTTTCTGTTTATCAACCCAGGAACCATCAATAATTGATCACCTACCTGATAGAGAGGACCCTATCTGAAAGGCCAAATGATCAGAGTATAAGGCAAGACATTAATTAGGAAAGGTTTTGTAAAGCTCAGTTTTGCACCCCACTGATTCTGCTGCTAGTCTGTGCTGGCTGGTTGTACTAAACCCACTGATGAGTCCTCTAACATACACTAAAGATGCAAAGGCTAAGATTAGCATTGTGCTGGGATCTTCTGGTGAACTGGACTTGACTGGGTGGGAAGTTACACATTACACTCAGACCACACTCAATCTGTGGAATGTTAAGCACTGTTAAAATTAAAATGTATTGTGAGCAGTTGCACATTAAGGCTCTGCTCATGGGTATAAATGCTTGACCCTTTATACATTCTTCTATGTTTTTTTCTGATTGTAAAATGAATTCCAAGTAACAGTCTATTAAAAAAAAATCCTTTCTACCATTTCCTGCTTGCACAACTCTGACTTGCCAGTAGAGGGCTAGTGAATAGGGAAGTGGCTAGGAGCCAGGACACCTGGGCTCTATCCCTGGTTTAGGTGGGGATGTGGGGGGACAGGGCTTGGAATCAATGAACCCTGGGGTCCTAGAGGATTAAAAATAGTTTGTTTTATCTCTTTGGAGCAGATGGATGTTACCCTAACATAAGCTAAACAGAACAGGCCAGAGTTAACCCTTAAATCTGGGTTAAGTGCAATGTGCAACTTTACCCTGAATCAAAGGGCCCTGTCACATGTTCACTTGCAACAGATGCAAATCATTGGAATGCACTGACCTATTACAGTTAGTAAAGTTAACCTTAGTAAAGTTAGTTAGGAGATAACCCTTTCCTGAAAGGGAATAACTTGCCAGGAGGGTATTTCATACATGCTAAGCTGATTGAACATACATGCATAAATGCCTGAACATGTCTCTGCTAGTGTTTTAAGTGCACTCAGGGCAATTACACACATACCTTTTTTTTCCAGTGATGCACCATCAAGTCTGCTCCACATGCAAGCTGAGGCCACTGCACTGTGCTGCGTGCAGTTTTGTAAGTGGTGAAATGTGCATCAGCACGCACAAAATGGCAGAAGTGTGCTTTTGAACTAAAGGTGAAACACCGAGGTTCAAAAACACGCTGCCACCATTTTCTGAGTGCTGCTGTGCATTTTGCTGCTTATGCAATTGCATGTGTTGCAGCACCGGGTGCTTTTCAAACCACCCAGTGCTGCAATATGTACATGTATAAAATGCCCAGTGACTATTAAGATATACCTCCACCTTATTTTCAGCCTGACTTCAGAATAACACGGCTAAGTTCCTCTCTAAAATCAGATAGAAATGATGGAGCAGTATAAAGAGAATGCTCTTAATCAGAAGATCTAACTCATCCAAAAAATTTAGGGTAAAAACAGACTTTGCATTTGAGTCGGTTCTGATTGATCCGAGTTAAGACCTGGGAGTGGCATAGCCATTTACAAGTCCAACTTGTCCCTGGAATGAATGGCAGCTAACCTGAACCACTGGGGAAGGCGGGGTGGTGTTATCTTGGATACTTAACAGGGACAATGGACTTGCACATATGTGAGATCGCAGAATAAAAGGCTATGTCCTGGGAAAAAAATGCAAATCTGTTTATAGTTTTAAAGATATGACAAGTGCCCATTTACACATGATCTGAAATAAACACCACTGATCTGCCAGTAACCTTGATGCTTTAGGCCCTAAAGTTTAGGGCCTGGATTGATGAGGCCTTTTTTTTCTTGCTTGCTCTGAAAACACTTGAAACTTTGGGGATGAAGTTGAACTCTAAATCAGAATCCATTGCTTAAAAAGAATTCTTTCGTCAGCCCAAGGGAGAGTCAGTAATGATAAGGCCTTTGTTAGTTCCAGTTTAAAATGAGAAATGTAGTTAGCAATGATACAAAACAAGAAATGAAATTCCTAAAATTGGATTTTACTACTAATGCAACAAACAACACAACAGAATCTTTTCCCAGTGGGTACAAAATATTGTTTAAATTAGTTGGTTAAAATGACACCTACCTTTCTTTGTTTTAAGGAGGTTCCTAATTAAAAACCACACTTCCATCTGAAAATTTTACCTGCTATTATTATATCAAATACCTAATATTATAAACATTGAGGGCTTAGATAAAAGGAATTTCTCATGGCCTCAACTGGTTTATTTTATGGGTAGAGGTAGCCCTGTTAGCCTGAAGTCAGGTAGAAGGCAGGGCAGGGTGGGAAAATCCAGACTGGTTTCTGTCAAGCATGACCTCAGCAGACACTATGGATTCTTATCCCATTACCTGGACCAGCTTGTATAACCCCTATGTCCCTCAAGGGGCGATGTACCGTTTTTATGTCTATTGACCTATTCAAACCACCTCCTGCCTCTGATCACTGCTCCTCCCCATTTTCTTTGCATGTAAATTCCCTCCTATTCAGCACCTCCGCTTTCTTCAAGTCTATTAACATTATCTGGGGTAGTAGGCTTTCACCTAACAAAGCTTATTTATGGAATTTTATTTACAGGAACTACTTACAGTAAAGAGCTAACAGTCTTGCTATTATCCTTGCAAGAATCTGACGCCTGTGACACACAGAGTAAGTCCTCTTGGAACCAGAGTGTCCAGGAAGGGTGGCATCCTAGCAGACAGTCTGGGCAAGACAGCTGGCACCAGCAACTCGCTCATGACACTTTCAGGATGCTCTGCATTCCCAGGAGGACTTATTGTATGTCACAGAGCTGGCCATGACTCTGGAAAAAAAAATCTTTTTTCTACATTCTACCTTATAAAAGCAAGGTGCTTGTTTTATTTATTGTATTGTATGTGAGACAATATGGTATTATCAAAATAAAGACTGGAATTTGCTATGAAGATTGACCTAGGATTTGCTGAAGTGAAGAGACAGCATCTGGGCTGAAGATAAAACTAATATTGAATTTCCCAGAAAACCAGGCATATTTACATTTTCTAAACCCCTGGTGAAAGGGATTTATGAAGAAAAAGAAATAAAAAGCTTTACCAATGGAGCTAAAGTCAACTCCTGAAGAATCTGTATGATTTGACTCAAACTCTGCATTTTTTAATTCCTGAAACTTGGGGCTTTTTATAATTACATTTTCTCTTCTAATTCATTGTGGGAATAACTATTTTAAATCTCTGTCTTCTGCATATATAACCTAGACATTTTGGTTTTTACTCATATAGATAAGAGACAGACCTTTTCTGACAGATAGATAAATTTGAGGTACATCATAGTTTGCATATTCTTGGGGGGGTTCAGAGACAATAATCCTTTCTATTTTCTATTTTTGTGAGTTCCCTCATATGGGAGGAAAGATATTTAGTAACTGTGTATCATGGAAGACATACCTTATATGTCATGGCCTAGATAAAGTATTAGGAAGTGATTCAGCAATACAAATAGACTTGGATTTGAAAAGAGGTATAATGTGTGGTTACATGGAAATACTTTATTTGCATCTAGTATTAGGGGCTCATATCTGAGGACTTTAGTAAGATCTAATCAAGTGTTAATAATGTCTTAATAAACGCATAAATATAATATGTTATGTTCCGTATAGGAATTTTACTAAAGAACTTTTAAAGAGCTAATAAAAAATTATGGTATTTGTGTAAGAATATTTATGAGTATCATGTAAGCATATAATAGTCTTATTTCATCACAGCAAACAATAGTATTGTTGCACACTTTTGTGCTTTCTTTTCTGCATAAGAATCCATGTCATCACTTTAAATATCCTAAAAAGTTTAAAGATGAAATAAAAGTAAACCAGAAACCATGCATTTCCAAATAATTATTAAAAAATGAGACTAGATACAGAAGGAGGTATTCAGCACAGGTTTCACTGCAATTAATAATATTTTTCTGATACTATTAAAGTAGACTGATGGAGATTACAGGTAGAAATCTCTCTTGATGAACACAACAGAAGTATCTAAAAATAAAAGAATGATTAAACTCACCCAAATTTCCAACATAAATTCAACTAGAAGTTTTATGGCTTGAATTTGCAGATATTTACTGAGCATTTAGCACAAACCTCCCTTACAATATATGTTATTTTTTTAATATTACCCCACATTTCCTGAATAGCAGGTTCATTTGGTTATCTAAAATATCAAAATGAGCAAAAATACATACAGATCATGCATACACTTTGTGTTCAAATTTAGTATAAGAGGAAAAGAAAGCTTTTTGAAAGAATACACCCAAAAATGCAATGTTATTTGGAGCCGCTATACTCCAAGAAGGTACAAGCTTTACCTCATTGATATTTTAGCTCATATTCAGTACCTTCTTCCATTTGAAGTCATCAACACTAATGAAGGCGAAGGAGTTAGAAAGTTCCAATCTCCTTTACCTTTTTTTTTTTTTTAGAAGTTTCTTATTGTTCCCATATCAATCCTACTTCCCTAGGAGTTACTTTACTCTGCACCCCAACTCATACAAACGTTTATGAAATGATGTGTCTAAATTCGTCATGCATCAATGGGAAACCGTATGACCCCATTTCTCCCTCCAGAAATGCACAATGCATCCCAGAATTTCCATTAACGTATTAAATAGACAATTTCAATATAGCTTTGTTCTTCAAAGTTCAGTCCTCTGAATTAATCTGTAAATTTGCTTGTCTCCAAAGTTTCTGTGGTTTAAGCAAACTAATGTGAAAATGAGGATGGGAAAGATAACACAAAAGCAAGAACTCATCCCAAGAACTCTCTTAGAAGTAGTCTCTCAGCAAAATGCTCATGTTCAGATGTAAAATGCCCAGTGTAAAGTACTCCTGAAAAATGCAGATTTAATTTGCTCTTACTCTCGATTATCTTAACCAAAGTTAGCTCCAAAGTTAAAAAAGCATTAAAATTAAATGTTCACCTACCTAAAACCCTCTTAAACAAACATATGGCCTTTAAAATTCCCTTTGTTAGGTTAAAGAAAGTTGAAATTCTTATCAATGGGGCTTGAATGGTAAACATTTAACAAGGAACACGCTCATACCCTTCTGTTCTTTTTTAATACTATAAATTGTAAAATAAACCAATTACTTCATCTTAACAAGAGAACAAACGTTCCTCCTACTTTCCCCTCTATTTATGCCATGGTTATAAAAATCTCTAGAGTTTATAAGAAGCAATTAAATGCCTGTGACAAATCTTTCATGTTTGCCATATATTACTATACAGTAAAAAAAAAATTATGTTGAGAAGGTTATCTTATCATCATCATAACAAGAAATTAGTGCTTATGGATCACATGCCCTTAACCTCATTCATTATTTAGGTTGGTAAGGAGACCATTTTGATGCATTTAATAGCTACAATCAAGACTGAGATGCTTTAAAATAGAAAATGTTAGCTTTTTTGCCATACCTGGATTAGATTAAAATGTTCGATTAAATAGGTTTTTTAAAGCCTCAGTCTTAAACTTTGAGCAATTTGTTCCAAAAGCATCAACTCTTGAGATATAAGTATCTATTTCAGCACCCGGAGGGGTAAGTCTGACGGGGGGGATGGGGGAGGCAACTGGGGAGCAGGGTGCAGGTATTGTGCCAAGTACGAGCTTTAAAAGGTACCTCCAATAGCTGCTGCATCCCCAGAGAAATGGCTAGCTGTTTTGGCAGCCTGGAGTACTGTGTGTCAAGTACCAAAGAATGCGGAAATTGGGAAGGAAAGGTGGAAGGGGGATAGTGTTACTTGTAACCATAATTTCATCACACTTTCACCACTGATGCATCAACAGCAGTCCAAGCACTGTCTTGGGCTGCTGCAGCCGTGAAATGGTCTCACCCCACCACACTGGCGCAGCAGGTTCCACAATAAAGGCACTTCTTCAAATTTGGTGCCCACAGCTGGTACTCTGCTTACCCACCTGTAATTATGCTACTGCTGGACTCCACTGAGCCCACTAGAAAATGGATTCTACACAGATTTTGAAAGATTAGGGGCTTACTTAAAATACTGATCCAAAGTATGTTTTGATAACATTGCCAGACAACTGAGGATGGCAGATGACACTAAAGTCAATGGCAAAACTCCCAGTAATTTCAGCTGGGTCAGGATTCACTCTGGACTCCACTGCAGGACAAATCATTTTAAAAGTTCCTTGAACCAATGAATGCCAAAATGGTCCAGTCCTATCCCCATATTCAGGCACATAGTTCCCATTAAAAGTAGAGCACAAGTGATGCAACTTATAAAAACACAGGGAATGCCATATTGGATCAGAACAATGGCCCATTTAGCTCAGTATCCTGTTTCTAACACTGGCAAGACTGAATAATTTAGACCAATGCTTCCCAACCTTTTCCTCAGCAAGACCCCATTTAAACACCGGAAATTTTTTGTGACCCCAAAATGATGTACACAAGATCAATGACCCCTCCTCCCACGGGCGGCACAAACGGAGCAGAACCCATGGGGCGTGGAGGATGTGGGCTCCTCACTGCATGTTTGGGCCTCCCTGCCCTGCTGCCCTCCCCCTGGGGGCCTCTGAGGTCCAGCAGGTGGGAGGGCAGCAAGGCAGGGAGCCCCAAGCCTGCAGTGAGCAGCGCACATCTACCCCACCCCATTCACAAATGCTCCCCCATGCCTCGCTCCCCGGGAGTGCACACAGCAGTGGGGAGCCAGCCCCTTCCTTCCCCCAGTGCTGCCTGGACATGCTGCCCATGGCTCCATCCTGCTGGATGCAGCGAATGAGAATCAAAATTCTTGGCTTCACTAATAGTCCCACACACACGCAATTGAAAAAGAGGGAACCTAGGCTTCTTTCTGTCTGTCTCTCTCTAAAAAAAAAAATAAGAGAAATTAAATGAAACTGGAATGCTGAAAGGAATTCTTAATCGGAGTATTTGAGAGAGAACTTCTCCTGTCACCAAAGATTGATTCATAGATTCATTGCTAAGAAGTATCTCTCAACTACCACCAAAAAGTTGATGAAAACTGTGAGGGTAGCTAATAAAGAGAAGGTACAAGTGGCTAATTTTTAATTCAATTTTTACAAATTAAATATCAATCATTTGACTAGTTGAGTGCTGTAATAATATACATCATACCATGCCAAAGTAAAGAAATCCTATTGTAGCCGAAAATATCTATGAACACTTTAACTATGCTAAGCCTTGAACACCAAAGACTCTGATTTTGTTGAAGCACCATCTGTTCTGTGGTTTTTCAACCCTCCAAAGAAGCCAACATTAATTTAATTAGAGGCTTCAGGACCATGCGTTACAAGCTTATGTACATCATTACAATGATTAGATTACCACATCTTCATATTAAGAAAAAGTCCACACAGACACTGCTGTAGTTAAGACAAAGTCTCCACCTGGATTTAGCAACAGATCCCTGCTTATCCCTGTCCTTCCTAACGACTTTTTCGTATAGTTTAAAAACTAATATACCATGTGCAAGAACCTGTTTGGGATGCCTTGCAAAGCTCTAGCAACCTTACTAATTTTCTGGAGTGGGTGACATTTCTGATTTACTCTCAATTTTTTTTTTTTATTTCCCTACCCCTTTGACCATAAGTGGCCTTCTCCTCAGGCCAGTTCAGTCTCATCCTAATGTAACAACATGACATAATAAGCAGATGGCAATCCTCTCATCAGGGCAAGAGCACATCATGTTTAAGGTTCCCCAGGGGAACTTGTAACAATGAGAAAGCTTCATTTTCTCTCTTCCTCCCTCAGATCCAAGACCCTAGCACATGATATGTTTGATATCTCCACAATATCCCCAAAAGTCATCTTTTCCAATTTTCTCTGACTTTGTCCACTCTCAGTTAGTTTCTTATCTTGGTTGCATCATCCTGTTTGTTTATATATCATGCTGTCCTCAAATTGATCTAAATATGATGTGAAGGAAATAAACTTCTTGCTATTCTGACATGGTTGCTCTCTCCTTTTTTCTTATATCTCTATATTTGCTCATCCTTTCCTTTAGCAACAAATTCAAACCTCTCTGTTGTCAAAGCTTTCTGTAACTCTTTATTTACTGCATCTGTATTTAGCATCTTCTCCCTTGTGTCCTCCATCTTTTCCCTTTGCCATTAACAATTTCAAGCTGTTTCATACATTTGTAACAATTTCTAAATAAATAATTATTCCTTGCATCTTTCAAAGACCTCTTAAAATCCCACCTGCTCAATCAAATATTCTGGCTGCAATTACTACATCTCACTATATAGTCTATCATTAGATCCCCCCCCCCCACCAAAACACACATTATATGCCTTAAACTTTAAAGTTCTTCAAGTAGGAAATCTGTTATCCGTTTTCTAGTGGAGCATTATACATACACCTACATACATTCTTATGTAAGTACTGAATAACATCCAGCAGTAGAAATATTTCAATTTGCTATTTCAGTACATACCTTCAGCAACTATAATTTAATTACTTTAGAATGCAGCCTTTTTCCACTATAAATGCCATTCATCTGAACCTGAGTGCTGATAAATATATAATAAGCAGTAATAATAAAAAGGATGAAGGTAAGAGGTGCCTTTTTTACTGAAGACCATTTGTCTTTATAATGTGAACTGTTGAGAATTACACTTGAATGTTAATCAAAGTAGAAACACACTACATGTGCATTCTTGAACAGCCCTGAGAGGACATAGTGCATTTATGGAAATAAGCACGCTGCAGATGTTTCCACCCACATTCACCAATCCACAAAAAAAAGTTACTTGTGCTGGAAGTGAACTTTTTTTCTTTTTCTTTTTAACTAATATTTGTTAGGTGGTATTGTTCCCAACTTCTAGTTAGCAGGAGAGTATCAGAGGATGCCCACAGCTTTGAGCTAGGCCACTGGGATTTTATTTTTGGGTTTTTGTGGCAGACTGACCTTCCTGCTTAGTAGGTTGGTCTGGCACAGAACCAAGGTTTGCAGCTTGCTGGAATCCATGCAACTCAGAAGGCTAGAGGAGTTGCAGAAAGAGGAGAGGATAAATATGGAACCACCAATGCTTTGAAACTATTTAGGTTCTTAAATTAGGTTTTAATAATATTTTGAGAAAAATTCAAAACTCAGAATTCAACAGTATCTTTAAACTTAAAAAGTATTAACATAGTAACACCACTACACATAGGCCTCAAGTAAAACACATCATATATTTCTTCAAGAAAGTTCAAGTACAAAAAAACTCCCCCTAAAACCTCTGCTATATCTTGTTCCATAATTGTAATCTAACTGCCTTTGGAATCAGCACAGAACTGCAAATACAAAAAATATTAGCAAAATTTTAAGGTTTTCTTTCTTGTAAAACCTATTCTGATGGAGGTAACAGAACTGTTTTTTGTGGATGCTCTGACTTCACAAGTGCCTACTTCTGCTTTCTCCCCCACCACCCACAAATCTATCACAGATTGTAAAGCCATCATATTCATACATGGAAAGCAATGAACAGTAATAATAAAGAAGTTAGACAGACTTCACTGAATACAAACTGCAAGTCCACTGGAATAAAATCAAGTGCATGGCTCTTCAGGGCTAATTAAACATAAGCATACTTTAACTTAGTGATGAACATCTTAAGGAAACCATTAATAATCTAGATGACAATGAAGCTTTCCATTCATATTGCCTGTGGCAGCTGCAATTTTATGTAACAGCTTCACACTTTACAGTACCAACACCATTTTTATAAGCCTCTATAGTAATGGACCCATTCTTTGTACTGTTAGAGTGGGGTTTCCAATTTTCAGAGGCCACACAGCACAGCAGATTTCAATTTTTCCTAAAGCATGATCTACTGAATACAGTTGGAATTCAGATAAGTAATAAAGAAAACAAGTATATAAGAATTGTGCAATTCTATGGAATGGAATCCAAGCCCACTAAGCAAGAAACATGTGCTATAACATTACTGCAAGGACACTGAATTCCAAGCTTTCCAAACCTACAAAGAACTGACCTCCATTTTGACACTGGTCCCCAGAAATTCATTTTTGTTCATATGTAGGAAAGCAAGTTTTGCTATTAGGACCGGCAGCTGATTCAGCAATTTGAAGGTTTAAAGTGGAAAGATTAAATGTAGAAGTAGCGATCATTTTTTACAGTGATATCAATAAATATGACACTGTAAAAACATAAAAAGATCTTTGCCTTGAAGAGTTTAAGGTCTAGAGGTACAGAAAGAAAACAGCAGAAACAAGATGTATTCTGATAGGACAGCCCACAGTCAGGGTCTTGATTCAGGAAACTGCTTATTAATACAATCATTTTTTCAGCATACAGGACAATCTGTAGGTTGAAGCTTCAGCACAAATTTGGGTGATTTGTCTGGACTAGGGCAAAAATTCTACATATGCTTCATTCATGGTTCAAATCTAAAATGTCTGGGCCTTAAAGCATTTACTGACTGAATGTGCAAAATATAAAAAATATTAAATACAGCCAAACTACCCATTGAGATAAATTTCAAACTTTGAACAAGTTGAAACATCCATGAAATACCTATCATAGATTAGGCCAACAGAAACTTTGCCCAAGTGTCTGATGTGACAAGGAGTTTTCTTCTTATACTGAAGATATTACAAGATTTAGGCAAAAAGGAATATTACAAAAATTGCTCTGAAAAATCCTTATTACTGGTTTGTATTAACTGTAGCATAGCTGTAGTTGCATATTTATCATAATTTAAAATACTGGTTCTAAGATTATTATGATACCAAGTAACACAACCAGAGACACCTCTGCCTATCAAACTTATGCGTACTAATTTTTCCCCTGTAACAGTTTTATTCTTATCTAGGGGACAGAGGGAATGTGTATGCTACAAAGAAAAGAGGTAACAAATGACAGAGCTATGTAAACTGATTAAACAATTAAACCTTTTCATCACTATAAATCCTTTGCTTTACTCCTTTGTGCCCTTCTCACTTTCACATACGCATGTGTGCATGCATACACACACACTTTTAAATAGCATTTTAAAAAAATTTACTTTAGTTATCTACCTAACTAACTAAAGTTTGTAAATGTTCTTTGAAGAGGTGAAAATGTTACATAAACAGATCAGAAGAAAAAAACATTGCATTCTAAAGCTTGTCTAAGTTTAATCGAAACCATGCTGTTGGTCCAATAAATGTATCACCCCACAAAAGTAATTACCTAATATATTTCCTGGACCATCATGGCTACAACATCACTCCAACAGTATATAAGCCAGAATTAATTCTAAAAGAAAATTAAGCAGGTATTACATATCTTTTCTCAGCTTTCACTTCTAATCATGAGTATATAGGCTGCTATATTTTACATTCCAGATTAGTTTTTATACCAAAAGATAAACACCTGATCATCCATCATACAACTGAAAAGAGTAATGAAGCTCTCATATTCTTACAATGATTGCTAACAATGTTTAGTGCCAAGTCATAGAAAAATTAAATCTCAAAATTGTCCATTAAAATTAGAAATAAAAATATAGGTAAATAATCTCTTATAATTTTTCTCTTTTTGTATTCTAAGAAGATGAAAAACTGTGGGACTGACAGAGGAGAGAAATATTGCAGGTGATTAAGTTGGAGAGCTCTTTTTTTTGCAAAAGCAAGTGTTCTAAGCACCTGAAACACTGAGGGACAGACTGACGTGCAAACACAGTTATAAGATATCTGAATAAAAGAGAAACTTAGGTATTTAGTTTTGGGATTTTTTTTTTTTTTTATAATCGCATGTTTGATACTTAGTAATGTAGGATCCATATTAACTATTCATGTTCTATAGAACAACCATCTAATGAATAGTGGTTGACAGGAGTAGGTATGTGTATGAAACCAGGTAGTGTGATATGCTGTTTATTCTGCATAATACGCTGTGTGCTGACAGTATTATATAATCACTTGTGACTGGGGTTAGAAACGGTCATTGTTACCTTACTCTGGAATTATATTTGTTATGTTTTTCTATATGGATTCCTTGTATTAGGCAAACACATCATTTGTAAAAAGGAAAGATTATTTCCATTTTCTCAGTAAATATTGACTACTGTATCACATTAAACAACTTAAATACTGAAAAACAGAATATTTTATCCTAGACTTTCAATATATGACATACTATTTATTTCATCTCAGTTCAATCTTAGAACTCATTTTAAATAAATGGTTTCTATAATACATATAAGGTGATCCAGAAGTATAAACTAGATATGCGTACACCAGAAATACAACTGAAAACACAATTAGCTACAATTATTATTCTACAAAAAAACCCCTTATTTTTAGGAATGGATTCTATACCTTCTGAAATTCATGCAAGTTTTCTGAGAGGAATCCAACTGATTTGAACAGAAACAGCATCAGCCTCTTAGTACAGAATTAGGTTAGGTTATTTTCTGTTGAAAAAAGATGCAACTTCGGTAAAGAAAGAAAATGAGTTAAAAAAAAAATATATATATATATATATATATATATATAGTTGTGTCTACATTTTAACAGTCTACCTGAATACATATTTAGAGATCTTAATGACCTCATTTGTACTTACCCAGGACACATTTTTACCCTTGGGTGTTTTTAGCATGGCAACATGCAGTGCTGAGATGATCAACAACAGCTCCACCAGCATGAAAAGTCAGATGTAGGATATTCCAAAAGTCTGTTACCCAAATGTATAGGGTCCCTTCACCTGGATGATGCAGCCACACTGAGCATATGGCAAAGTAATAATAAAAAAAGCCATTTTTTCTTCTTAACATGCCATCCAGTCAGACAGGGAGATTCCCATCTCTGTGAAATAGGTAAATTCAACTGTAGAGATATTTGTATTTCTGTACATCCACCAGATCCAAGGTTGACTTTTCTCTCAGAAAAGTAATAACCTAAATTCACCAATATCTGCCATCACAAATGCATACATCCTTCTTCTGTGAAAATGCAGTGACCGATTACTCACCAAGCTTTAATAAAAGCTTTAAGGCTAAAGCTTACAAGAGAATTAAGACAAATACTGGAAGCAACTAGCATTCAGAGGACCTTGACAAGAAGGCTGGATGCTGATGGAATAATTTAAGAGCTGCTGTGCCTGAATATTTCAGAACTCCAGGATTCCTCAGAAGGATAAAAAGAATTCAGATCTCAATTTCAATAAATAATGTATGGCAACAGGTACAGCATATACCTGTTGCTACCGTCTGTGCATTCTCCCGACACAGTGGCTGCACTGCTCCAGAGACTCACCGCTTCAGAGACTCATAGTGCACCTGTTGTTGATGCGACTCCACAGTGAAAGCCTGGCAACCTAACAACCAATAACATTTGTTTAGAAGATAGGAGAGAGGAGCCCCAGAAGGGAGAGCAAAAACTGAAAATCAGTGTTCCTGCTTGTTTCCCTTTGTTTCTCTGCCCTTCTGTCCCTTTACTTTTACCTCCTGTCAATCTAGATTACCAAAGCAGATCCAGGCTAAATTTTGCAACTATCAGTAGTGATTAGAGTGAGTTGATTGAAATCGGATTAAACAGGAAGACCTTTGCCTTCTCACTCAGTAAGCAGGCCAGTGCCGTTAGAAAAGTGTTTATGCTTCACCTCACAAGATCGCAGCATTTGGAACAATCCCTTTTTAAAAAGAATACTACTACAGGGTAAACAAGATCGTACTTTCTTTCAGAAAGGAAGGCAAAGTAATCAGCAATTCCTCTTTCTAATAGGTGCATAAATATTCAGCAGGATGTTTCAAATCATTTCCAAATGGAAAACTTTACTGGAGTTTTTGAGGATTCATAAGAAAGTACATGTCAAGAGTACTGAGAAGATAACATGCACACTATATAGATAGATAAATAAATCCATCCACACACACACACACACACACACACACACACACACAGAGTACATTGTTGCCTATATCAATATACAGCTACATATAAGGCTAAAAAAATGTATATGTATTTATTCCTAAATACAGTTGAATATGTTATTGAATAGCCAAACCAGGGGTGGACGATTATTTCAGCTGGACAATCACATAATGAGTTTTGGAGATCTGTCAAAAGCCACATCTATCTCTGCCTGTCTGTCCCTCTCCCCCCCTCTCTCTTCCCCTGCTTCCCTCCCTCCCAAACTGGGGAAAAGCTATAGTTTGCCAGGAGTCCCTATGCTCAGCTGTAGACCCAGGCAGGAGCTGCTGCTGTGCTGGGTGGGCAGCATCAGCTTTGGCTAGGTTCTGGAATGGGGGAGGGGGAGCAGGAGGGAACAGGAGAGAAACGGGGACAGATGCTGCTGCCTGTCTGACGCAGCAGCGGCTCCTGCCTGGGCCCACAGCTGACACTGCTGGCAGGTTCTGGGTCAGGGCCCAGGACAGGAGTTTCCACCATGTCAGGGGGGCAGCAGGTCAGCTGTGGATGCCACCAGCAAGTTCTGCATCCAGGCTCCTGAACCTGCCTACTGTGTCCACAGCTGATGCCACCACCAGCATGATGCAGAGGAAGCCCTGCCAGGTCCACAGCTGATGTCTGATGCTGCTGGGCCACATCAGGCCCCCTGCCCACCTAGTACCACAAAGTGGCCAGAATTGCCAGCCGCCCATGGGCCATATCAAATCTGCTGGGGGCTGGATCTGGCTCATGGGCTGAATCCAGCCCATGGGCCATATTTTGCCCATCCCTGGCCTAAACTGAACTTTACTGAAATCCAAATGTATACTATTTTCTATAAAAAAGCATATAGAACATATAAAATACAAGCAACCCCCACTTAGCAGTCGGTTCCAGAAAAACCAAGCACTACGCAAAACTGCATTGAGTGAAACCCATTTTCCCATAGGGTTTAATGTAAATAAATAAATTGGCTCCTGTGCTCCTGCCATTCCCAGCAAAGCTTTGTGCAGGCTCTGCCCGGGGAAGGCATTGGCTCCTCCCGGCCTCATTGTTCCACGGCTGCAATGGCCCCTGCCAGCCCTCACCCACAGGCCACCAGCACACCTGTGCATGGCCCTAGCCACCCCACCTGCAGGGCCTGGATTGGGGACCTGCACACCCAGTGATTAACAGTGAGAAGGCAGGGATTAAGGGTGAGCAACGGGGCTCTACCGGGTGACTGCATGACCATAATGGGTCACGGGCTGCAGCCCAGGAAAGAAGGGGCTCCATGGACTTGGCCCCACTGTGGGCTGGGGTGGGGGATACTGCACACATGTCCTTGAGCACTGGATCACACGGGCCTAGGCCCTGCACTCCTGTCTTGGGCCCCACACTCCTGCTGCCCTGCCAGCCCTGGCCCTGGCATCAACTCAGACCCCATGCTCACGCCCTCTGCCGCCTCTTCTCACTGCCACTCCTCCCCATCCACTGGCCGCTCCAGCATCATGTGCCAGAAGAGACCTTGGGCTCCTACCACTCCGCCATGGCCCTCATTGGCCCAGGCTCCATGCTTAAGTTGCCCAGCCCCCTGGCCACCCCTTCTCACCACTGCTTCTCCCCACCTGCTCCAGCACCATGTGCCAGAGTGGATCCTGGGTTCCTACCACCCTGCCCTGGGCCCCACCAGCTGCCACTCACCACTTCATTCGACACTGCTACCACCGCTGCTGCCACCAGTTTCTCCTTACCTTCTGTGCTGAGCACTAAGTGAAACCAGGTAGGTATTTTTAATGAGCACTATAGCGAAACTGCGGTAAGCAAAACTGTGTTAAATGGGGGTTGCCTGTAATAATAAAAAATAAATTATTAAGTAAAAAGGAAAATGCACATTATAAGATTATGGTGTCACATTAATAGAGAAATAATTCTTGAAATTGTTTTTTTCCTCCAATTCAGAGTTCAAAGTAAAGTATCGAAGGAAACTACTGAAATGGAACATAGGGAAGATGAGATGGTGAAAGAATGACAGAATCAAAACAAGCACAAAACTAAGCTGATGTACATCCAGTGAACCCATGATGGGGATGAGATTGACATGGGCAAAATAAAGTACATCATACAGAATTTACAGAGGGTTACTAAATCACAACTTCACGTTAGTATATACTCAGTATATAAATCTCCATCTTGATCGCACAAAGTATTTAATCAGGAAAATGCATGCAGCTTTAAGCTACTTCTCTTAACTTCTGCAAATACCATGCTTTCACATTTTGGTTGATCAGCATTTTTAAGGTCTAACCAGAAAGCCAATGGAATCCTTTTTTGTTATTAAAGCAGCTCCAGCAAGCAAGATCTATTCTGGTTGTGTCAGCAAGAAAAGGTGAGATCCATCATCCAGAATATAAGCGTAAATATGAACTCCTCACGTAAGGTGACCATGGCGTTGAACTTCAGTAAAACTTTATTCAAAAGACAGAGTAATTCAGAATGTGTATACTAGTATATTGTCCTGCACCCTCACATGCTTTTAAGATGGGTCAACATTATTAACAGATTCATGGAGATATCCTTAGTATTACTAATACTACAATTATGCCGTTGAAATCTATTATTAGTTCAGAGTCCTTAACCAGCAGCATCTGTAGACTTTGATTTGGATTCAGGAAATTAACAGCTGGTAAATTTAACAAGCTGATTAGGCCAAGTTGTCCATCAGTGTGCACTGTACTGGGTAGTCTTTTGCATTTCTGGGATACTACAGAAATTTTTTTTTTCAGCTATAGGTAATTTCCAGTTTGATCAGGAAAACTGTAATCCTGCTAGGCTCAACAAAACTGTAATGCCCTTATTCATAGATTCATAGACATTAGGGCTGGAAGGGACCTCAGAAGATCATCAAGTCCATCCCTCTGCCCTGGGGCAGGAAGTCAGCTGAGATCATAGGGTCCCAGCAAGATAAACATCTAAATGTCTCTTAAAGGAGTCTAGAGTATGTGATTGCACCACCTCTGATGGCAGTCTGTTCCAGGCCTTGGGGGCTCAGACTGTAAAGAAGTTCTTCCTTATATCCAGCCTGAAATGGTCTTGGAGAAGTTTGTGACTGTTTCACCTTGTCATCCCATGGGGCATTTTGGTGAACAGGCGTTCCCCCAGATCCTGATATACACCCCTTATATATTTACAGGCAGCCAACAGGTCCCCCCTGAGCCTGTGCTTTTTCAAGCTGAAAAGTCCCATAGCTCTCAGCCTCTCATGATCCTCTGATCATGTGCATAGCTCTCCTCTGGACTCTCTCAAGCTTCCTCGCATCCTTTTTAAATTGCGGAGCCCAGAATTGGATACAGTACTCCAGCTGTGGCCTCACCAAGGTCAAGTACAGCGGGAGGATGACATCCTGGGATTTGCTAGAGAAGCATCTATGGATGCAAGCCAGAGTTTTGCTCGCTTTGCTGACTACAACATCACATTGGTGGCTCACATTCATCTTGTGGTCAATCATGACCCCCAAGTCCCTTTCGACCATGATGCTAGCAAGCATAGGACTGCCGAGCCTATACGCAAGCTGCAGGTTTTTCTTCCCAAGGTGGAGTACCTTGCATTTTTCGGTGTTGAACGCCATCAGATTTTCATCTGCCCATTTTCTGAGCCTGTCAAGGTTGGCCTGGATCACTATCCTGTCCTCAGCTGCGGACGCTTTACCCCAAAGTTTGCTATCATCAGCAAACTTGGCCAGTCCACTTCTGACACCAATGTCCACAAAATTAATGAAGATGTTAAAAAGAATAGGCCCAATGATGGAGCCTTGGGGAACCCTATTGGTCACAGCACACCACAATGATTGACTTCCATCAACTTCCATTCTCTGGGTCCAACCTCAGAGCCCATTCCCCAGCAAGCAGACTGTGATGTAGCCAAGGCCACAATTGGCCAATTTGTCTATGAGATGATCATGGGATACCAGATCAAAAGCTTTTTTAAAATCAAGATATATCATGTCAATCTCTTCCCCCTTGTCCAGGTGATGTCACCTGGTCATAGAAGGAGATGAGATTGGTCAGGCAAGACCTACCCGCAACAAACCCATGCTGGCTATCCCTCAGGAAGTTGCCGTCAGCCAGTTTGTCAAGAATGGTCTCTTTGATGATTTTCTCCAAGATGTTGCCTGGGATAGAGGTCAGGTTGATGGGTCTGTAGTTCCCCAAATCTACTTTCCTCCCTTCCTTGAGGACAGACACCACACTGGCCTTCTTCCAATCTACGGGCACTTCGCCTGAGTTCTCAAAAATCCGTGCCACTGGCTAAGCTATGATGTTTGCCAGCTCCTTAAGTACCCTACAGTGTAAGCTGTCTGGACGAGTTGACTTGAAGGTGTCCAGCCTCTTGAGGTGTTCCTTCACATGGTCAACTTTGATGAAAGGTAACAATTCTCCCTCGCCCTGGCTGTCCCATGCCATATTGAGTAGGGCCGTCCCTTGGGGCTGGTGAAAAACCAACGCAAAATACCCGCCCAGGCCCCTACTTGGCCCAGCCCCCAGGAAGAGAGGAGTGAAGGACGGGGTACTCACCAGTCCCCCTCCTGTAGGGCAGGGCCCCCCAAATCCCGGGCAGGGCCCCCCTGGCCTGAGAAGCCAGCGTTCCCCGACGGCAGGCCCACTGCACATGCGCGTAGTTTAAAAGGGCCCGCCAGTCAGGGGAAAAAACAAACAAACAAACAAAAAAACCACTCAGGTAGGCTCTGGAGCGGTGAGAGATGCGCGGGTGAAGCCCGCTGCGCCCCCACTCCCCCGAAGCC
>NW_017728886.1:35271451-35320090 GCF_001723895.1 Crocodylus porosus
TGACTTCCTGCCCTTTGGGCAGGGGGCTGGACTCGATGATCTCCCGAGGTCCCTTCCAGCCCTAATGTCTATGAAATCTATGAAATTAAGCAGGTTGGCTTTTTCCTGGGTGTCAGTTGTCAGTTGACCCATATGGTTTAGCAGGGGTCCAATGTTACCCTTGCTTTTCCTCTGGCTCCCCACATATTTAAAAAAGCACTTTTTATTTTCCTTGATATATGTAGCCAGTTGGAATTCAGTCACAGCCTTGGCTTGCCTGATTTGCTCCCTACAGGTCTGGACCAGGGCAGAGCACTCCTTCTTTGAGGTGGATCCAGTTTTCCACCCTTTATAGGTTTTTCTTTTTAGATGCAGGAGGTCTACGAGTTCCCTGCAGAGCCAAGGGGGCCGCTGTGCCCTTTTGCTGCCTTTCCTCCAAGATGAGATAGACATTGCTTGAGCTTCCAGGATTGCTCCCTTGAGGAGCAACCACTCTTCCTGAACTCCCCTCCCCTTTGTGTTGTGTTCCCTTATGGCCTCACCAACAAGCCTCCTGAGCTTGTCAAAGTCAGATTTCCTGAAGTCGAGGACTTCTGCTTTGCTGACTCACTTGCCAGCTTTACAGCAGAAGGTGAAGGTGATCAGCTCATGGTCAATGTCTCCCAGCTTCCCTTCAATTGTTAGGTCACTGATTAAGTCATCCCCCATTGCCAGTACCAAGTCGAGCAGCACCTTGCCTCTCATTGGTCAGATAGAGCTCGTCCACACACATGAGGAAATATTATCAAATACCATATTTCACAGTGTATAAGTCAAAGTTTGAAGACAAAATATTCACCTTTAAATTTTCATCTCGACTTGTTCACCATATCAATACTTTGAAATAAAATACAACTGTTCCAAAGTTAATTTGTTTTTGAAACAGGCATGAGACTAGGTCGCACTAATTACATGAAACTTCTGATGTAAACTGAAACTGAAACTTCTGATGTCGAGGATCTGTATGACAATCAAATTAATTATCTGGACAATTAAATGGAACTTCCTAGGGCCGATACTTCTGATGATGAAAATGACTGAGGGATTTTAAATTGTGCTTGGGAAATTGTTCATTTAATGTAACCCCCTAGCTTGTGATAGGTAGCGTAACCATTGTTAGAAACAGTCATGGCAGCAGTTGTTCATTCTGAATTCTTCCTGCTACAAAAGAATATTCACCATACATGGAAAATGTGGATTGATTTAAACACCAGATCTACAAAACTCCTAACTATTTTTTAATCAGAAATATGGAATCAACGTACATACCATATAGACTTATACACCATGAAATACAGTACATCATGAAAATATAATTATAATGATACAGTCATGTGTACAATATATGAAAAAATATTTCTAACTTTTAGAAAATTATTACTATGCAAACGTTATTTGGGTCACACTACTATATTATATATTTGGTTGTGAGATTGCATGTTTCAGAGATATGTACTTTATGACGAGCAGCTTGCTTCAGTGCAGCTCAAAGATAGTAATATACTGTATCTGTAAGCAACATTTGCCTTTGTGAAACATACTTTTGAAAGAATGTATCAAGAAATAGTCTTTTTTTAAGAGAAAGTAGTAAGGCCAGAACTGTCAGAGTTATAACTCAACAACTCATCAATCAAAACTACAAAATCCAAGCCTTGTGAAACTTGCCTGGAATGACACTAAGGGTAGGGATGGAAACTACACATAAACCAGCAAAAGTGATTAGACACTGGTTCAAATCTGTAATACAAGTGAAGTTCAGTGCATATAAACCACTTTCAAAATGGCTAAAACTAGTTAAAGATAAATCTGTATGGATGTAATATCAGATTTAACTGATTTAGGTAAAATTGGTCTACTAAACTTCTGTCCCAGATCCCCTCCAGATTCAACTTAGCTCACAGTCCCCCAGCATCCCAGGATGCTTTGCACCTCCCTGCAAACCCTCCTCTTGCAGCATGAGCAGGCTAGCTTTAGTCCAAGCAGTCTGCTCCAGCTGAGTAGGGAGGCCTACTCTGATCCCCGGGATGGAGCCACTACAGGCATGTGGGTGCATTTTCAGAATAAAAAGTGTATGCCTGTTATCAGTTCAATCTATGCAATTTAGACTTGTCTGCAAAGATTGAATCAATTCAGCCTCAGGCTTTTTGACTGTCTGTACATAGCCTTACTGTAACTTAGGTAACTTGACAAAGAAACATAATGAGGTTCAGAGCTATATTCATCCTCTTTGCTCCCATGGTCTTGATTTCGACTATAGAGATATTTGAAAAGTCTTTTCTCAAACTTTGTCAACACATGACCTATGAATTAACTTTATTATAAAAAGTAAAGCTTTTAAACATGAAAACTCTTGCATAGATTTTTACTAGTAGTACAACCCAGTTTCCATTTAAATAAACCAGAAACTTTTGTTATTACTCTTGCCATTAATGCTGATTGTGGAATCAATTGCTGGAAGTATAGGAGAGCCATTTTTTTTCATCACATACAAAGTTACCACATGCTCATTGACAAGCAGAAGTTCAGGCTTTGTATGAACATGTAGGAGCTTGTTACTATTGTTCCTATTTGTCCATACAGGCTTGTTCCAATGTGTTACAATTGTGTATGTGCATGTGTATTGCAGGGGAAAAGGGGCTAGGAGGGAGGGAAGGGAAAGGGAAAGAGGGAGACAGTATGGAAAGGGGGGGGGGAAAGGCAAAGAACCACCTCCCTTTCAGTTATGACCCAGAAGTCATTATGCTTAGCATGGGTCTTTCCATGAAAATCCACTAATTGTTTTATCCATTATGTCTATCAGTGCACCCCTAATAATAAGTATTATGACATATTCTTTATTAATCAAAGCCATTTTTTATTATATACATTGACAAGGTGTATTTGAAGCAGGTAAATTCTAAAAACTGTTTACCAACTCAGTGAAATATTTTCCTTCTATATCATAAGTGGGTGCATGAGCACAGATTGATTCCAGAGTGCCAGTACAAATAAGACATGTAGTACAGCTACTCCTCGCTTAACATCGTAGTTACATTCTTGAAAAATGCAACTTTAAGTGAAATGATGTCAAGTGAATCCAGTTACATCACAGTAGTTACCTACTAGCAGGTGGCGGCCAAACAAAGTTATAACTGAACATTGCACGACTTTAAACAAATGTGTTCTCTAATAGATCAGCAACGTAATAACGAAACAACGCTAATTGGGATGACGTTAAGTGAGGAGTACTTGTAATTTTTCCTAGTATCGCCAAACCAACTATACAAGTTAGAATATCTAGGTGTTAATTATAATTGGCTGTAGCAAATTTACAATTGGCTACAGCAGGGGCCCTCATCTTTAACTTTTCTGTGCGCAAACCAAAAAGCCATTTACAATCAAGGCTATTTCACAATCGTGAAAAATCCGTACAGATACTTGGCTCTTGGACTCCCTGAATGACAGAGACAGTTGACATTTGATTACTGGGTAAACCTAATGAGATTGGTGCATTTGGCAAGTTGCATCTAAGGGACATTAGACAAAAGTTTTAGTGTGTTTTATGATTTTGTTGGAGTCCTAGAAGAGTCCTTAAATTTCCTAACACAACATGGCAGTAGTGGCTACTCTAAAGTTTATAAATAATCTAACTACCTTATTACCCTAAGATGCTTATATCAGGGACAGAAGTAAAATATCTTGTATGCATTAAAAGTCTGCCTCATAGAACTTCAGCTGTAACATGGAAATATATAACTTTTTCAGGATATATATATATATATATATATATATATATATATAATCTTTCATCTGTGCCTTATTTACACAGGCTATTGCTGAGCCCTGACATTCTGTAGCAGTGGTTATTCTGGCACCTAAAGTTCCATTCCAAAGCATGGAAACATTAATGTTTCTTGAAAGAACTGGTAGAAGAATTTTTAATGGTATCGATTTACTGTAGTTTGTATTAGGGAATTCCTTTAGCGATGATTGTTGCTGGCTTAGAAACAGTATTTAAAGGTTTGTTTTTTGGGGAACTGACTTATAGGTATATGTATATGCATTGGAATGGTTTAAGATGGACAGCAGGGGTTAATTGATTTCTAAAGAGCTTGGGTCTCTCAGTCACAGTTTCTCCCAGCCTTGGAAGCAGACACACTGTCTAACATGACAAGGCCAACGGATATACACATAGCCTAAAAATTGAGGGGGCATGTCATAACATGAGATCACAGCCTTCAAAGGAGACAGGTTGTCTAACACAACAAGGACACACATCTAGAAAACAGCCTGGGAACCAAGGGAGTATATACCACACTGTTCATTACATGAGAGAGTGACACCAGCTGCAAAGCTCCAGAGTCCTGGTTGTGTGGGAACAGATCAAATTAGAAGAAGGCCCAAAAAGGCCAAATTAGTATGTGTGTATGTGATAAACTTGGAATGTGCTGACAACACAGTATGTCCACAGTGTAACCACACAGAGGAACCAACTAGAGTTAGCCACCAACGAAGAGTCATCAGGACTCATCAAGAAGGCAGAATACAAAAGCAGAGACTTGAGAGTAACAAAGGGTCCCTCCTTTTCTTTCGCTACATTCCTCCTTTTGTCCTGTCCCTCCCCATCTCTCCTCCTTCTCCCTGAGAGGAGTCCCCATCCCCATCCCCCAGGAACCGTCCCCAAGGCCGCCATGAAAGGCACATAACCATCCCGTCTCATACACCCCACTTCTGCAGGGGGAGGGAGCAAGCCTCGGCATTCCCCTCCAGACTGCTGACATGCTGACACTTAAGAATGAGAGCCTCAGAGCCAAGACTGCATCCTGGCCAGATGTATTTGACTCTGATGACAGCCCTAGGATTTGGTAGACATATAGAATTGCTTGATTGTTTGTATTGTTTCTTTCCTGTTATCACTGTGTATCAAAAATTTTGCCTATCATCAAGTGACAAGATCCCTTTCGGCTGCTGTGCTGCTGAGAAGGTCCTCCCCTGGCCTGTAAGCCTGCTGATGATTCCTTCTCCCTAAGTGCAGCACCTTGCATTTGTACTTATTGAACTGCAACTGTTCACCCTTCACCAGGCAACAATGATCAAGTTTTCACAGAATAATACCACATTTACTTAAACGCAAAACAAGCTTCCCCCTGCCCCATTCAACATTGGAGAGAAAGTCCCTCACCATGGATTTGAGTACCATATGGCTGCTGTGGTTTCAGCTCCTGCTCCAACATAGGCTCAGAGTCCACAGCCATGGCAGGGAGAAGTGTGTGAATATAACACCATCTTCCAATAATTAGATTACATTCATGGAAGCTGGTACAAATTGATCAGTTTTATATGTAGACAATTTAATTATTGGGCATTCATTTTAAATTCAAAATCATTTTGTATTTAGGTAAATATGGTCCCTAAAATAGTGAAGATATCCACTATCCCAAAATAAGCAAAAAAGAATTGTCTCTTTATGAAATAAGTCATCTTCACATGAACATCTTCAGTGGCTTCCTACAGTTAAGTACTTCTGAGGCAAATCATAACTCTCCTTATTTAACAGCACACACAATCAAAAACAGATACTGAACAAAACTGAAAAAAACACATGAGATTTTCTTATTTCTCACAATAAGGAAAATGAAAATTTCCTTCTGAAGCCTCAAAAGGTATCGTCAGGTCAATATTGAAAGTCTCTTCAATGAATGAATTAATGTTCTATAAAACTCCAAGATAGCTTCAGTACAAAGTTAAAAAAAAAAGGCTGATTTACCTTAATATTTCAGTGGTATTTTAATATCACATCTTTAACAAACAATAATAGAGATACCTGATGTTTCTGTAAGGAGACTGTAAGAAAATATCACAATAAGCAAAGTTGAAGAACCTAAAGAAAAGTATTCAAAGACTATAGGTGGATAGAACCTCCATGGAATCTCTCATTGATATTAGACCTTCTTGTAAAAGCAAAAAATGCACTAGAAATAAAAAAAAACCAGCAAATATTAGAAGCAGACATCTTCACCTTACAAATGCCTTTTACTTGAATGCAATGGCTATGATTTTGAAAGTTTCTGATAAAATTCAAAAAAAATTATACTACAAAGTTTAAATTAATTTTAATTACAAGACTGATAGAAGAATACAGAAGTTAGAACTTGTGTAGGAAAAGAAAACCAGCTGCACTATAAAAGCTTTCAACTTTTTGTACAAAATACATCATAATTATATTTACATTTGTTAAATTATAAAGTCATTTGGTAAATGCTTTTCTATGCATTTATTGTTTTGTATTTAAGTTGTAGGATTACTATGAATTTGGACTTATTAGTATAATATCTTATACACTGTATACTAATCCTTATTTTTTCTGTTACTGTTTAGCTCATAGTTATTCCAAAATTAGGAAACTTTAAAGCAGGATGACTCATTTGCAAATAAAACAAAAAAGAACCCAGAAACACTTTATTAGAAATTTATGGAGAAAAAATATATACACATATTTACTTTATCACTATGGCTAACTAGACATATTGGGCACTTTTACACATGCTCCATGGGTTAAGTGGGGTGGTGCTTTAATCTGAATGGCTCTGAGAGCCACGTGACTTGAAGTGCCGCAGTGTCTCATGTATCAGTGTCCTAACACTTAAATATGGTGGCAGGGGAGATTAATCTGAAATTCATTTGATGAGTTTTCATTCAAGCACCCCTCAACCATTTTTGAGCATGCGGACACTGATACATGAGATGTCGGAACACCCTCTGCACTCACGTACAGGTGCCCATTTAAGAGCAGTTACTACTATGCTGTACCAATACTTGCAGTGTGTTTAGTCCAAGTAAGCACTGTTCCAGAAATAACTGAGCCTATAAAACCTTGAAAGATCTAGTTCAGATTTCATATACCAGGAAAAAAAAAATCCCTTCTTTCCTATTCCCTCTCCTAGACCTAATTTGGTAACCCAGGCAGAACTCAACTATTTCTGAATGAAATCCAAGTGTTAGCCAGTATTCATATGGATGTATTTTTTGACTAGAGAACCCCAACCCAAGAATAAATCCAATTCAAATCCAAATGAGCAAATATAAAGGCTTAGAGGACTTAGCGTGCTGACTAATGAAGTCACCACTAGAATTGTGTATGATTCCAAGATATGGCTTGCCAGTGTAAACTGCTGTCAATCAATGGGCTATATCAGTGCAAAGCCACTGCAGGTAAATAAGATTCAGGCCTATAATGTTTACATTTTTTTCCATGGATGACTTGAGGCAACAGACATTCTCAAGCCTCCATATCCGTGGACTGTATAGGCAACTGTTGATCCTCTGGATCATGGTGTATACATACAAGGTCTAGTCAGATGCCTTGTGAATCTGTTTGTCACTGAAAAGCTGAATTCCAGAGCGACACAGCTATTTACAAGTTTCATAGATCCATATGGTGTCTGAGTTGAAGTCCAAGTTTACATCATGCTGCTTGCTTCTTTCTCACTTTGTTTCCATCCTCTGGATCAAAGCCGCTTCATGTTGAGCTGCACCCAGTGCCAGATGTTCTGTCCAGAGAGTATTGTGGACTATCATTATAAGAAAGAGGACGTCTTGTGAATCCACCTCACCATTTGTGCTTATTTCTGTCCTAACAACTATTTGTTACTTGGTGAAGTAAATTATATAACACATTTTTTAAAATCTTTTCTTGTGATATAGCATCTATATACACAGGGAAAAAATGAGTATATTAGGATAGCCAGTAGACCAAATTAAACTATTGTTCTAAAAAGACCAATAAAAAGTGCCCTGGAGACCATAGTTTAAGAACTGCTGCTTTAAAATATCTAGTTAAATGAGGGCAGTGAGAGGAGTTGTGAGGAGAAAAAGAAGTGTTGCGTGGCAATGGAAAATGATAAAAATCCATTAAGTTAGAAAGTTCAATGCATTTAGATTACATATATTATATATATAAATTGGATTGTGTTTAGCTGCCCAAGAGTATATTGTTGGGCTGCCAAATACAATCCAATTTAATCAAGGGTATTGAACTGGACAAGGGCTGCCAATTACATCATTTTTTGTGGGTTAAATTAAATGTTCCTTCAGTAGGGCTGGTAATACTTCTCTTTAGTTTGATGCATGAGAATGTCTTGTAGCATAAGGTACTATTTTATACCTCTCTGCAGAATGTGTCCAGCTGTGGTAGTTTAACAGAAACCTTGTTAAACTAAAAAGAACATGTCATCTTCTTCTTTTGTATGGCTGATTTGCAACAACAATTATAAATCCAGTTTAAGGTTACTTAACCAGTCTAATGCTCTTCTGTCACCATCAAATTTGTACAAAGGGAAGAGCATTGTTATGTAATCCATAGTTTGATCAAGACTGCCACAGTCACATTATGCAGAACTCCTAATACACCATCTGTGGACATGTCATCTAATGTTAGGACACAACAGCTCCCATATCAAAAAGCTTTTCTAGCAGGGGTGGGAAAAATGCAGCCCATGGGCCGGATGCGGCCTGCCAGGGCATTCTATACAGCAGCCCACAGGGGCCCAAAAAGTTTAGAAAATTAATATTTATCTGCCCCTGGCTGCCTATCATGCGGGCCTCAATGGCTTCCCAAAACTCAGTAAGCATCCCTTCGCCTAAAATAATTGCCCGCCCCTGTTTCATACTAACACTGATCCTAAAGCAAAGAACCAGCACACATGGCCTCAACATTTTATTTAGGCAGAATGGATTAATTATAGCATATATTTTTGTTTCTTCAGGAGGTAAAGGAGGGGCCTTGTGGCTTTTATATTTTATATATGATTGGAGTCACATGGGAAGATTATGAGGAACTCCTTACAAACTTTCTGAACACAAATGCAATAAACTTGTTTGTGTAAATGTGTCTTTCAAATAGCATCCTCTGTAAAATCATCTAATGGAACGGTCTGAACAAATAGGCCTTTGTTACTTGCTTTGAAACCCAAGTGATCGCTTATTGCACTGTTCTTCCACACTCTTTGGCTGTTACTGTATCTCCTTCCAAGATGTGAATAGTTGCCACTATTCTTAAACTTAATTTACCACTTGATCCTAGATTTCACTGAGGTAAATGATGTCCTCCTCACTGGTCAAATCATTCCAAAGAAATGTAGATAGGTTCTTGCAGTTGGCTATTAATCAAGGCCATTGTTTCATTTTGAAAAGTATTCTGAAGAGACAATGCTGGAAGCAGGAAGAGCTAAATTAGTTGAATGATACCAAAGTAAGAGTTTCTTTTGGGCTTCTATTCTGTTTAATCCACATATTAGGAGTTAAACATCTCTTTTCATGGGCAGAATGTCTGACCCAGACGGCACTCAGTGATAGAAAACATTGCTCCTTCACATGCCATATATAATGGGTTTTCTTGGAGAAATTTGTTAGCAAATTTACATAAATTCACTTTTCAAAATTACAATTTACCTTCTTTTTTTTCTTGCATTACACTCCAGATATGAGAGGGTATACCCTTTGTAAAAACTGCAACTAAGAAACTAGCCCATAGAAGAGTTCTATACAAGTCATTCTTTAACGTGGCTTGTAATTTTAGAGGATGTGAGTATCTATGTAAAACACAGTCCACAGACACTAACATGTGTGTCCATCATTTAATCAGCAAATTATTTGGGGTCTCTCTGACCTTGGTAGTTTTACAGAACATGTATTTATAGCCGGATGAACTGCCCCTTGAATGATTTCTTCTCACTGTAATCAATAAACTGGCTTTTTTGTATAATTGATCATATATGCTTTTTGTCTTACCCATTTCTTTGCCAGCAAATATATGCCTTAGGACCGTCTCAATGCAAAACTTCTTTACAAATTTTAGTGGCAACTTATGCTGCTTTTTCCCCTGAAAAAAATCCTCTCTTTTCCCAAAGGACATAAAAGCATTTCTCATTAGTTATTCCAGAGAACCAAGGCAAAGGTTTTGATCAGCCTTTACAAAGAGAAAGAGTTTTTCTTAAATCCAGTCCCGCCATATTTTAACCCTAAATAATTATGAGATAATAAGGGGGGACAGAAACCCAGCTTTCAATCCCTTAGTGATACTTACCATCTCTGTTTTTTGAGATTTTTAAAACCTCTCTTCTTCCTCTATTTATTTTTCTCCTACTTAAAAGTACTATAGCCCCTTTGTTGATTCGCTTGATGTTTCTTCATTACAAATTGAAAATGTCTTATGTTATTATGTATAGATTATGAAAATGTATAAGAATCATTTAATCCAATTCTGAAATGTAGACATTTTGGGGATTAAATCTTTGAGACAAACAAGAAGCACTAACATAACTATATAGGACAAGGGTGGGCAATTATTTAGGTTGGAAGGCAACTTAAAGAGGTGAGCTGTTGTGGCCCTGGTCAGGGGTGGTGCTTACCTGGCCCAGTGTGGCAGGAGGGCAGGGGACACAATTGGTCCTATCCAGGGGTACCAGATGGAGCAGGCAAATAGGTTCTCCATGGAGACTGGTCTGGAACCCCCGTGGGCAGGAAACACTCATCTGGGTGGATGGGATGGGGCTGCAAGTCAGTGGAGAGTGACTGTCTCCATCTGGGAACAGGACAGAAGGACAGGACAGAAGGCCAGGGTTGGGATGGCTATGCTGGAGCCAGGGCCCGGGGCAGAGTTGTGATCTACTCCCTACACACCCCTGAGATGGGAGCCAGTTCTGTGGGCAGGGACAGGCAAGGAGCAGATTGTGGCTCTTCCTCAGACTCCAGCACTGTGCTGTCACTGGCTCATGATCCTGGCCCTGCCCGTGTTACTCCTGGATGTAGCTCCCTGCTTACCCACAGCCCCATTTCATTTGCCCAGGCAAGTGTGCCCTGCCTGCGGGGGTCCTGGGCTGATCTCTATGGAGACCCTGCCCACTCTATCAGACCTGGCACTCCCAGTGGTGGGTTCAGAGCAGACAGGCCAGAATAGTTAATCATTACAAGTGGTTATGACTTCAAATGAAGCCAATATCTTCCTGAAGCACTGATTTGTTTTGTAACTATGTTAAAGGAAAAAGGTATCTAATGATTTTCCTGCAGTGCCTTTGCTTTTTTATAGTCTTCTATCCAGATTCTAATGAGCCTTGACATTGGTTAGTTTGTAATTTATTATGCAAGTTCCTAGTCCATTGTGGCATTGTTAACGTGATAATACTGTATGTTATAACATTAGAAAGTTTTAAAACATTCATTTGGAATTGCCAAGGATGCATCACCTTTTGAGCCTATATTCTGGCTGGTCCTGTGAACCCTAGAAAACACAGCAGGCCATACTTCTTGAATGGATGCATTTTTAGAACAAATACAAAATTAAGTGTGTGAATTATACATGTGTATAATAAAGTGTATGTCTATTTCATACAATCACAGTCATACAAACTTTGCACAATATTACTGCATCACAAAGTTCCCTGCTACTATTTCCCTATGAATAACTTCCAAAATTTTGGCCATACACCTAGCATTTAATCTAACTGCATGCATGTTCATCCCATATTTTCCTCTATTCTAAAGCTTGGCATTCATTTAAAGCCTATATTTGCCTACTTGTTTCCTATTTCTTACTGACATGCTCTATTTATTATTATGAACAAAGAGGTGGTTAGCTATGTTAATCCCAAGTCAGGTAGGGCAGGATTGCATTTTAAAGACTAATTAGTTTAGAAAGGCAAGGGCTTTGACAGGTGACAACCTACACAGTTGCCTCTCAACCAGTTAGTCTTTAAGGTGCTACCCTGAACTACTCTGACATTATTATGAGAATTTCTTTTGATTATTTTACTAACTTCTCTTACTCTGGATTGTTGTTTTATTCCACATGAGCCTAAACGTGTATATTTTAATTTCCAGTTTTGAATTTTGATTTTCATGGATAAGTTCTTTCAATATCTACAACAAAATTTGACAAGTTGAATGTTATGGATTTGGCATGCCTCATGCATTGTCTTACCTGAATGGCCAACAGGTGCTGAAAACAAATATTCTGTCATGTTGATTAGGACTTTTATTTTCTAATGTAATATATTAATTTAATTCCATCTTGTCAAGATACATTAAGTGGACAGCAGTGTGTTACTACTTCATTTCCCTTTGGTTCATACAACAGAGAAGGGACCATTAATCAACTCACAGAGCCCTCAATGAACTATATTTACTGGTCATTCCCCTCAGGAGCTAACCACTAAAGACAAAAGAAGCATTTCACTTTCACATATTTATGGATATTTTTAAATAATTGGCATAGATCTTGTGAGGGAACACCTTGAGAGGCTGGTCCGGATAGATTGCACTGAAGAGTGCTAAAGGAACTGGCTGACATCATAGCGCAGCTACTGGCAAGGATGTTCAAGAACTTGTGGTCCTCAGACAAGGTACCTGAAGATTGGAAGAGGGCCAATGTGGTGCTTATTTTCAAGAAAGGGAGGAAGGTAGATCTTGACAGGCTCACAAGGTGGGCGGATGAAAACCTGATGGTATCAATATGGAGAAATACAAGGTGCTCCACCTCAGGAGAAAAAACCAACATCACATTTATAGGCTTAGCAATGTTACACTCAGTAGCACCATGACTGAAAGAGACTTGCAGGTCATGACTGACTACAAGATTAACATGAGCCACCAATGCGATACCGCAGCCAGCAAAGCAAACAAAACTCTGGCTTGCATCTACCCATGCATCTCAAGCAAGGCCCAGGAAGTCATCCTTCCACTGTACTCAGCCTTGGTGAGGCCGCAGGTGGAGTACTGCATCCAGTTCTGGGCCCTGCAATTCAGAAAGGATGTGGAGAAGTTTGAAAGAATCCAGAGGAGAGCCATGCACATGATTAGAGGGCAAGAAAGCAGACCTTATGAAGAGAGGCTGAGAGCCAAGGGACTCTTCAGCCTGAAAAAGCATAGGCTCAGGGGTAACTTGGTGGCAGCCTACAAGTACATAAGGGGTGTCTATCAGGAACTAGGAGAGTGTCTGTTCACTATGGCACCCCAAGGGAAGACAAGGTACAATGGTCACAAACTCCTGGAAGACCATTTTGGCCGGACATAAGGAAAAACTTCTTTCCTGTCCGAGTCCCCAAGGCCTAGAATACAGTCCCCAAAGCGGTGGTGCAGGCACCTACTCTGGACACTTTCAAGAAACATTTGGATGCCTATCTTGCTGGGATCCTTTGACCCCCAACTGACTTCCTGCCCCTTGAGCAGGGGTCTGGAACCAATGATTTTGTGAAGTCCCTTCCAGCCTTACTGTCTACGAAATCTATGAAATAAAGAATATTATTTTTAAATTTGATTTACATGGTTGGAAAAAAGGATTTAAAAAAGAAGCAGCAAAAGTAATGGCACAGATCTTTTTTTCTTTTTTCTTTTTCCTTCCACTTTGTACGAGACAGAGTTCTATCAGACAGATTTTTATAAATCACCTTCATAGGCCAAATTATGCTGAGGAAACCTTGGATACAGTTGTTATCTTAGCAAATGTAAAATGCCTAAAGTCTCTTGGATTCCCATATTAATTGTATAAATATTTTAAGAAGCCTACTAGCTATGGTAAGCAAGACATTTAATGTAACGTTTGTAAATGGAGAGGCAAATAATCCCTGCCATTTCAAAGTCAGGTAATAATAGGAAAGATTGTAAGAATACTATTTCAAAATTACTGAGTAGTTTAGTATTAGGCAACACATTAGCACTGAGAGAATAAAACTACTTTAACTAAAATAGTTATGAAGCCAGCAAAAAAAAAAAAAAAAAAAAAAAATCAGACTCACAGAACAAATGCAGCAAAATGTTAACCTTACTAAACTGGTGGTCTCAGCATCTTCAATAAACCACAGTGGGAAGGCTACAATTAAAAACATAATAGAACCTGGAGAAAGTCATTGTTACCACTTCTACAGAGTCAAAGGCAAAAAGCACAGAGCCATTTCATTTGGATGAAGGATAGAATGAAACACCCATGAAGGTATTAATCACTGTAATAAAATCAACATGACAACACTCCACCAAAGTCTTTATGTTCTCAATAATATGATAATTCCAGGTTCTAAATGATACTCAAAATATTTTTTTCCAAACAACAATTAAAAAGCCGTCTTCCAAATGTTGTCTTTGTGTGCATCTGTGTTTGTTTATTCGAACCCATGGGTGTTTATGCATACACAAGCTTTAGCATTATTACAGCCATTAAGCAAGATTTGTAGTATTGTTAAGTCAAAACAAGTGAAACCGCAGTATCGTTCTATCTAGAAGTAGAAGTATAAAATCTACTCCTTTTTCTATGGATGAGTAGTTATGGCTCTTCATTAAAGAGTGGATATGACCTCCCAAGTGCTCAAGATACTTGAGTGTTACGTGGACTTCTGAAGTTCAAAAGTACAAGGGTTCTCTGGAATCCACCTCTCAAGATGGCGAAATAATTTCTGGTTGAATTGTGTAGAAACAAGCATTTTTCATCATCATCATCATCTGCATGTCCAGGCTGGAGCACTCCTGACACTGATGAAGTTAAATGAAGGTTACAAAGTAGAGACGTTGTGGCTCTTGCAGTGCTTGCAACCAATACCAATAATGAAACAGTTTGGGACGCCATGGAATTATAGACTTGGGCACTCTACACTAAAGTGCAAATCCATACTTCGGGGATTGGGGAAATAAGTATTTTCCTCATTTTACAAAAAGATAAGAGTCATTCAGAGAAACTATGATTTATTAATGGTCAAATAATGAGTAGGTGGCAGATTTGGAAACAGAATTTTCAAGTGAAGACTCAGGTTTCTATGTCCTTAATGCTACAACTACCTTGTTACAGTGTTGAAGGTGCATAGCTTATTACAAAATTATGACACTGCTTCAGGCAAATTTGAAGATCAATTCCTTTTTAATTTGCCAGAAGGTATTTGAGTTCAAAACTGAGTTTTCCTTTCCAAAAATGATGCAATTAATGTCACTACTTTTAACTAAGGCAGTGCAGGGAGTATAAGAAATTCTCTGATTTCAGAGTTAATGATATTGCCATACCTGCCAACTGAAATGTGCATTCAGGCTTTAGGTGATAAGGATTGGGAAAAGGCAGGAGAAGGAGTTTTCAAATACTTTGTTTTAGAACATGAACACATGCATGGGATCTCCCAGGAAAACTCCAGCTGCTTTGATGAGAAAAAAGAAAAAGCTTCAGCCATATAACATAGCTTCTTGACTTGAGTTAACTCTGACAACCTGTGGAATTTTAGCGTGGAATTACACATTACACTTAACATTCAAAAGATTGAATATAGTCTAAATAGTGTTAATGTTAGAATGTGCTGTGAGCAGCCACACATTAACAGTTAATACAGTTTCTTGCTTGCACAGCTGTGATGCCACTAGAGGGCTGGTGAGCAGGGATGGGGCTAGAAGCCAGGACACTTGAGCTCGCTTTCTCCTTTGTGTAGAGAGGTGAGGGGCCTGAAAGCAGTGAACTGGGATGTTGGAGGAATTCAAATTGCTTGTTTTATCTCTGTGGAGAAGACTGACGTTACTTAACATAAGCAAGGTAGCCTGGCCCAGAATCAACTTTCACTTGAAACAGTGCAACTCTGAGATGCACTTAGCATGAGTTAACAAGTTTTAACGTGTGAATGTTTGTATTTTAAGGGCTTTAATATGGTCTAAGTGCAACTTGTAACTTCACCCTTATTCTGATTCCAATCCCAGGTAGTTCCAGTCCCAGAGTAGGACAGTGTTTTTCTGGGACTATTATCCATTTGTGCATAGTTGTCCCACAGCAGGTTCCTCTAGGCTTCTGATTTGAGGCTCCCTGTTTTAGTGCAATACTGCTCATGTAACAATACCCTCAAGAGGAACTTATTTGTATTAGTATTCCTAACCTGGATTTTTAAACCTTTAACATTTTAGTCTCTGGCTTTGTCTTTGTAATATATATTTGTTTTGATATAGTTACAGAAAGGACATGGACAGATGAAACAATTATGCCATTTGCTTTTGAGAGTGCTCAGGGTGGGGAGAGAGGGCAAATTTACCTTGTTGCAGATGAAACCACTGTCAATCATTTATCATTGCATACAAGAGAAACTATTATAGCTTAGCACATATTTCACTCAGATTTGAACTTCACTGTAGTTGAACTTCTGTGGGATAGGAGTGGACAGATGAGAGCAGCAGTGCTTGATTGAAGTGCACTCATGGGGCAAGTCCAGACGAGCACGGATGCGCAGTATGCAGCACTGCAAACCATCTGTGGCACTGTGCATGACACACATGCAGGTGTTCCCCATGCTGCTAATTTGCAGCACAGGGAAGGGGTTTGACACCAGCAGATTCCACTGTCAAGAAAACCCGCACCTGAAAAAGGCAGGGAAGCACACATGGCAGCAGCATGTGCTGAGGGAAACCGGAGCCTGACCAGCCAAAGCAAAGCTCCGGCCACTGGCCAGGCTCTGTGCTGCTGGACTACCACAGCTACAGCCCCTGGAGACCTCCAGGACTCCAGGTAAGACGGCCTCCCCTAATCACACCTGGAGCAATGTGCCACATGTTGTACTACTGCTGCTTGTCCCCAGGAAGTGTACATTCCTGCTCATGCGGCATACCCATGAGTACTAAATTCCTTCCTCCTACCACAATGTAAAGCAGTATTATTGTTCACTTGTCCACACTCAAAGATAAAGATCACAAATTATCTTAGCATAAAGTGTCATAACATTTTAACAACTATTTATATAATTAGCTTGATCTCGAAACATTTTTGGAAATTATCTTTCAGTAGGTATCATCTAAACAAACTTCAGGAAAAAAGCAAAGTAAAAGAACAAAGGAAAAAGATTTAATTTGACTTGGTATTTTACAAAACGTTTGCAGTCCATTTTAAACCTTTTAAAATGAAATGAAAAGTAATCTTTAAAAACTATATATGTAAGCATTACTACAAACTTACGGTCATGCCAGAATATGAAAAATTAGCTTTGTATGGTTGAATTAAAATAACTTGAGAAAGTGTTGGGTTTCTTTTAAAATATCCTAAGGTGCAGTTCTAACAGTTTGATCCCAGTAATACCTGAAGATACACATAATGTTGGCTAATCTACAGAATACCCTAATGAATCAAATCCTCAGCCAGTATTGTTATGCCTGCAATGGCTATGCTAAAGTAAAAAATATAGTTTCATAGTTTCTAGGGTCAGAAGGGACTCGGGACATAAGGAAGAACTTCTTTACAGTCTGAGCCCCCAAGGCCTGGAACAGACTGCCATCAGAGGTGGTGCAATCACATACTCTGGACTCCTTTAAGAGACATTTAGATGTTTATCTTGCTAGGACCCTGTGACCTCAGCTGACTTCCTGCCCCTGGGGCAGAGGGATGGACTTGATGATCTTCCAAGGTCCCTTCCAGCCCTAATGTCTATGAATCTATGAGTAGATCATCTAGTCCAACCCCCTGCCATGGCAGAAAAGAGTACTGGGGTCAAATGGCCCCAGCAAGGTGTACATCTACATCTATATATTAGATTTAGGGTACATTTAGACATTTGGGGAGGTTAGATCATGTTAAAAAATGCCACCCAGTCTAACTTAGTTTGCCCAGGTACAGACTGTACACTTAGATCCCTAGTCAGGTTGATCTAAGTGTGAACTGTACAGAAGTCCAGGACAGTCAGATTGCTTTAAAATGGCCAATCTGATCTAAGTTTAGACTAGGTATAGATACTCCAAATAAACCAGTATGAGTGATCAGAAAATGGTCTAAACCTATAACAGAACATAAGTTCAGTGCACATAGACCTGCTTAAAAGCAGTAACACCTGGTTTAAAATAGACATGGACAGATGCAGTATCAAATGAAATAGATTTAAGTTCGACTAGTCTATCAAAACTCTGTACCAGATCCTCTCTCAACTCAAGTTAGGTTGCAGTTCCTCAGCATCCCAGACTGTTTTGCTCATCCTGCTAACCCCCACCTCACAAGGTAGGTGGGCTAGCCCTAGCCCACCTTGTCTGCTCTGGCTGAGCACCAGGCTGGCCCTTCCCTTGGCTGTCACAAAGCTGAGGCAGCAAAGCCTCTGCTCCCCAGCCATGCATTCTGCCTGGTGCCTGCCAGTCAGGCCAGCAAGCAAGAAAGGAGATCAAGCCCCTGCCATGCTCCCTGCCCCCCACAAGCTGTGCTGGTTGGGGAGCAGGGGCCTCCACTTCTCCCTTCCTCCCCCCATTGACAGGTGGTGGGGGAACAGGGCTCAGGTGGGAAGCCTTGCTGGCCAGGTAGTGGGGGAGGGGGGAAAACCCTGTCATGTGCCCCCCGCCCTGTCCCCCCAGCTGTGTTGGATGGGGAGGCTGAGGTAGGAACCTCCACTTTTCCCCTCTTCCACTGCTGCTGACAGCTGGCAGGAGGTGGGGCTGAGGAAAAAAGCTGCCAGCCAGGACATGCAGTGAGGGACAAGGGAAGCTCCTGGCAAAAAGCTACCTCCCCCACCCCAGCTGTGCTGGTTGACAGAGGGGCTGGGGAGGATGGATCCACTTTCCCTTCTCTCTTCCTCTCCACCACCAGTCAGCTGGCCACTGGTGGGGAGTCAGGGCTGGGGAAAGATTCTGTGCTGGCTCCCCCACTCCCTGTGGCACATAGCAAGGGGTGGGGGGCATGTGCTTGGCGGCCAGTTGGAATGGCCAGCCATTCAGCTGCCCGGCATGCTGGGAAACTTATGAGAACACATCCAGCCTGCTGTCCTTGGCCAGTGCAGGCACCTACATGCTCACATCCTCCAGGATAAATGTATGCTCTGTTAACTCTCAATCCAGCCTCTGTGTGCGTGTGCATGAGAGATAGGGGGCTGAACGCAATAATTTTCCGAGGTCCCTTCCAGCCCTAATGTCTATGAAATGTCAAAGAAAACTGAAAAGGTTTGACTGATTCTGACTGAGGCTTTTTGAATGTCTGTACTTAGCCTAAGTGTTCCTTTGTGGTAGTCTAACTTAGATGGGGTCAGGCAAGACTGATCTAACTATACTTCTGTACCATTCCCAAACCTGAGGAACCCCAACTGCTGGCCCCAGCTCTGGGACTGTTATTTCCCTACCTGCCTCTTGGCACCAGGCAGTTTTTAGCACCCCAATCCTCTCTCCACCCCCAGATGGACCACCCTCACACAGACTGACCAGCAGGCCCCCTACTGAATCCACTAAACTCTCCCATATTGCAAGCCACCCTGCTGCCAGCATTACCTACATTTGCTGGTGCCAGAAGATGAGAAAGCAGGGCAGAGGCAGGCAGGTGGGATGGGGGGGTTGTCCATTTGGGGGTGGGAGGTTTTGGGGGGCTAAAATAACCCTTGATCCTGGAGGGGAAAGCACCCCCATCCTCTCAAGCCCCTCACAACCATCCTTGCTCCCCTATTCCCCCTGTGAACCCCACTCATTCCCCTGAAACTCCCAGAGCTTCCCTGCCCCTGGAAGCCTCAAATTCCACCCCCCACCCACAAGTAGTTCCTCCCTCATCCCAATTTACCTTAGATCAGGTAGCCAAATTTTAACTCAATCTAACCTCCCCTAACTTCCCCGGATAGCTGTATATAATTAGTGCTCAAGAGAAATGAGAACAGATATGACTCCCTTGTGCCATCAATTTCTAACGTGAATTACTAACTAGGGTGCCTTGAGATCCTTTCAAGAGTGCTATGAAGTGCCACACAATGCTAGTAATTTTAAGTATACAAACTTAATTCACAAAACCCCATAAAGATTTCAAATATGAATCCATAGTTTTCAAAACATTTGCAAATTCAAAGCAGTATTCTGGCCAGATGAGCCAAAATTTCTTTCAGGGGATAACCATCAAAGTGGATACTGTTGCTTCCGTCCTACCCATTATCGTTGATCCATTGACAATAGTCTCCATTTCACTCCATTGCATCAGGAAATCCAGCATTCACATTAGTGCTAGAAATGCCCAACTTCTGCAAACAGTAACATATTGAGTGAAAATGTCCCTGACCAGGGACACAACAAGGGTGTGTCATCCCTTCTAGAACATTTCTATGCGATTAGACACAGTTTCAAAAGAAGGGATCCAGGTTTCTGTGCAATAGCCAGAGCTAAAAGGAACACAAAATGAAGAGGTTGTGGATGGCTGTGGTAGTGGTTGGTTGGTCAGTGGCATAGGAATTCCACAGAGAGCAAGAGGAAGGGAAGGGAAGGAAAGGGAGAAGTGTGAGTTTAGGAGTGATGTTACAGCAGTGAAAGTAATTACAGGGACAAGTAATTTCTGGCAGGCAAAGAAGCTTGGGATATGGAAAGCAGAGTTGCAATGTCAAGAGAAGTGAGAGGGAGGATGCATCTGAGGAACCTAGATGGGAAAGGAAGAAACTGGGGGAGAAAAGAGGAAGAGCAGGAAGAGCTGATAAGAAGTATGAAAGGGTTAAGTAAGAACAAAAGGGGATATGGAGCTAGTGGGGAAAGGCTGAAAGAGATGGATACTATGATGTGGTCTGTTAATTTCAGATGAATAAGATTGCAGGAGAAGGGGCAAGGTTGAGTGACAGAGAAACCACAACCCAACCACGCAGTCTTTCCATTCCCACTACCACAATGGTCTCATGGTACCCTCTTGACCCAAGAACTGAGTGCCAGCTGTGGGCAAAGTGCCCCTCTTGCAGTCACTTTGGCTAGTAAGGGAGCAGTTTCAGGCAAAACCATATTGAGCATCTTAACTGAATTAAGCTAAACTAGACTTTGCAATTCAAATTATTATATTTTAAATCACTACCAGTCCTCAGATGGGTAAAAACTGCTTTAGGATGTATTTTCTAAAGTTCCTAAATTATTTAACACTTTCATATCCTTTTGAGAAAGTATACTCATTAAAATGAATGTTTGCCCTCCAGATATCTCGCATCTATCCATTTTTAAATTGTTTAATAAACCCAGAAATTCAGTTAAGAATTGGTTCAACATTTTTTACATTGGTAACTTTTTAAGAAAGTAGACATTTCTCTTAATTTTGACACAAGAAAAATAAACTGGGTTTCATTTGCCATTCTTGGTCTGCACAGAGAAAAATATATGCAGTGGAATGAGGAGCATATACTAACCAGAATCATGAGAAATATAGCAAACTTTACACTATATTTAAAGGCATCACGGATAAGCAAACATGTCTTACTGCTTACGGCAATCAAACTGTGGTCAGCTGGTGTGTCCACCTGTTAAGTTTACTCTCTCCTAAGGTTACTTATCCATGTAAGTTGCTCTGGTTTCAGAGATATGTTGTGTCAGAGCTGTGCAGCTTCTAAGTGCTCAGGGGCTGCATGCCTCTCAGGTCACAGGCTGCATGGACTGCACCAGCATAAGGCACAGGCCTCCCATGCTGCCTACCACAAAGGCACTCACCACTGCACTGCACAGGAGTGCCCAAGCCTCACCCCTCAGCTCCCTGGTTATGGGCTTCTCTGCTGCACCATCCTGGTACAGGAAACAGAAATTGGAGGAGGGAGGGGAAGCCCAGAGAGCCCAGCTGCTGGTGCTGCAGCCAGAACTGTGGCAGAACAGTGGGTGGGAGACAGGGACTCCCACATTAATTCCTTGCAGGCCTCATGAGGTTCCCGAGGCACCAGTTGGACAGCATTGTGTTACGCTATCAGAAACAAGAAATGTACTGGATCTTGCAGTAATAAGTTGGTGATCACAAATCAAATAAATGCTCCACATCTAAATGCTCTGTCAAAACACAGCTTATGCTATGGACATAGGCAGAAGCCTGGACCTTTAGGCAGCCTTTGGGGCTGCTTCCTGGACACACCCAAGGCAACATTCTGGATCCCCTGAACTCAATGAAAGTTTTCCTCAGTGACTTTAGTGGGGTCATGATTCCACCCATAATCCCTGGACCCTGCAAGAAGTGGCCTATTTGGAATAAGTTAAATGAAATGTATGAAGAAGCCTTTGCAAGATCAGGGGCTAAACTATTATAACATATTGAGGTCGTCCCTTTCATGGCCTAGAATTGAAGTTTTGCTCATGGGAGTAACAAGGACAGTATTCTTACATGTAGGAGGAGGGTAAGGTTCTAATCCTATCAGACTCTATAGAAACAAGCTATAAAAATACTTTAATGGAGCCATGAGAGTGCATATGTGCATTCGTGCGTGCATGTACATAGATAGATAGATAGATAGATAGATAGAAGGCCTGTGCAAAGTGGTAGTATTTCCTTCAGATTTGGTTGATTCGGGAGACAGTGATTCAATTTGGTGATTTGAACCACTGTCCTAAATCAATTTGGTTGAATCTGATTCGGAGATTCGGCCACTGCCAAATCAGAACCAGACAGGACCCATCCCTACTCACTATCCCAGCCCTTTCAATCGTTGCCCCACCCAGCCCCAGCATCCCAGCTCTTCTTTTTAAATTAAATAAAGCCCTGCACTGGCCACCTGCTGCCAGGTGTGTGTGTGGGGGATCCCTACTGCCCCACACTGCATGGGGGGGGCTCTGCCATGAGCCCCCAGAAGCCCCGATGGCCACTGCAGCAGCTGATGAGTACAGGGATTTTTTTTTTAAAAAAACATCCAGGATGCTGGGGCCAAGCAGGTCAGCGATTGACAAGGCTGGGAGAGGAGGCAAGGGATGGGGCTCAAGGCAGAGTCCCCCATGCATTACAGGGCAGTGGAAGGGCAGCAGAGATCACCCCCCTGCCTTGCAGGAACAGGTGAGTGCAGGGCTTTTTTTTTTCCCCTTTAAAGAGGTGGGAAACTGGGGCCAGATGGGGCAGTCATTGACAATGCTGGGAGAACAGGCGGAGGTCAGGGGACACTCGGGGAGCTGGGAGGGGATGGGGCCTGGTTTCATAGATTTCAAAGACGTTAGGGCTGAAAGGCACCTCGGAAGACCAGAGTCCAGCCCCCCGCCCAAAGGGCAAGAAGTCAGCTGGGGTCATAGGATCCCAGCAAGATAAGCATCCAATTTGCTCTTGAAGGTGTTCAATGTAGGTGCTTGAAATAACTCCCGCGGCAAGCTGTTCCAGACCTTGGGGGCTTGGACAGTAAAGAAATTCTTCCTTATGTCCAGCCTGAAATGGTCTTGCAGTAGTTTATGACCATTTGACCTCGTCATCCCTTGGAGTGCTCTGGTGAACAAATGTTCCCCCAGATCCTGGTGGTCACCCCTGATAAACTTATAGCTGGCCCACACCTATGCTCCTGCTGTCTTGCTCCAGGCCCCAGCGGTGCTGGCCCTGGGACACCAGTACAGGTCCTGCGTTTCTGCACACCTGCTCACTTCCACTGTCCCCTGCCCCCCGCCACTGCTTTCCCCACTTTGCTGCCTGCTCCAGCACCATGTGGCTCCCAGCTGCATAGCCAGACTGGGTGACTCAGCAGTCAGCCTGGCCCTGAGGATTGGGGTAAATCACCCGCGGTCCTCCCCTGGCTCCCTGCCCCTACCAGTTCTTACCGGAGTTTCCTGCACAGGCACAGGGAGGCATGAACATCCCCATGTTGCCAGGCCAGAAGCCCCTGTTAGGCAAGTTTTAAGTTTAAGCAAATTTTAAGCTAGAATAAGAAAATTAAAGTGCATGTACCAGACTGTCAGTGTTTGCCTGAAACATCACAGCATCTTACAGGGATGTTGATAATACTGTAGAAAGATAAATGGACCAGCAGAACCACTTTATACTTGTACCTTACCTACACACATAAAAAAATAGGAAGGATGAGAGATAAATAGTGCATGACTGATGGATCTAGGGTTGAGACAGAGCAATGCTGAGGTAGGAACTCAGTGAGCAGACAGTCCTGGGAAGGCCTAAACTGAACTTTACCTTATTGTTAATTTCTGTGTTATAAAAATCAAACTCCAAAAAGAAAGCAAGTCTGATGAGTGCACAATGTGCAGACTGGGTTTGACAGTAAAAATATCTGCTGACATTATGGCTGGCTTGGGTGGAGGATGTAATGAGAGGATGCAATAAATCCAGACCCTCCCTTCAACTATACGCAACTCAGTCCTTGTGTCCTGTGTTTAATGCATTAAGGATAGACAAGGTAAAAGTGAGACCATAAACCTTCACCCCTCTCAGACTGCTTCTCCAAAGTGGTCTGTGGCTGAACAGTCATGGTATTACACTGCATAACTAACAACTCTGATCTGTCTGCGCAGCATCCACTGGAGCCAAGGTAAGGGGATTATCATCTCTTGCACAGCTCTTAGAGATTGCATCTGAAAAGAGAGAGCTACAGTACCCACCTGGGAAGACTATATTTCACAGCTCCTGTAAGAGGAGTAATTATGGAGGATCCTTACATAGCAGGCCAACCTATCTCCTGTAAAACCTATAAAGCAAGGACCAAATGATACAGTTGTATAAAGCTACCAGTGCCACTGTGTTCAATAGGACTATTAGCTGCCAAATGGCAGCGAGATTTCACTACATATTACAGTACATACTGTATGGTGTCTGTGGCGGGCCAGTAGGGGGTGCTTCTACATTGACCCACCCACCTCACTGTGCCCAACCACCTTCCAGGCTCTGAGTGCCTCCCTGGGGGCGCCTCACGTCTGGTCAACCCCCTTACTGAAGCACATCTGCTAGCCTGGGGGTTCCATTGCCACCACCCAGGGCTCTGGACTGATTCTGGTTCTGCGCACCCTGGGAAACACAGGCTTAGTAGTCCTCCAGGGTACTTGATTCACTTCAAGATGTTGGGATGCTTCCCTCAGTCAGAAGCTCAGGTAGTGGTCTCCTGAACCAAGGGGACCCTAAGGCATAATCTACACCCACTCCCAAAAAGTTTCTTACACTAGGTACAAAGGAAAACTTTATTGGTTACAGAGGGTAGGGTTAGAATAGGGTACAGGGTAGAGCAATGTCAGAGAAATCCCAGAGAGCAAACTCCTGTGGCTGCATAGCCTTTGATCATGCATCTGAGTTACTGCAAGCTATATATCTAGTTAGATCTCAGGTAGCTTACTTACAAGGATCATCCAGAGGCAGCTGGAGATTCCCTCTGGAGGCAGGCAGTTCCTGGATCATGAGTTTTGAGAGAGAGAGAGCAAGTTTCAGACGGTACAGCTCTTCTCTGTCTCTGAGTCTCCCACATGGCTGCTGTCCCCTCCTCCTGGGCAGTCCTTAACTTATATAGCCCTTGTGACCTCATTTACCTGGTCCAATGGAGGCCAGCACCTGCTGGCTGTCAGCCAACCAATTTGAAATACATCACTAGTTGCCAGGCAGACTCTAGCCCACTAGGGAGCAAGCCCCTAACCCAGGTATGTGATACCAGTCACATAGGCAGAGGGAGCAGGTTTTCCCCCTCCCTCAGGAATGTATCCGGCTCAGGTTACCTAAAGGGATAGGGTAAAGGTGTGTCTCCTCTGCTGGGCCCATCCTAATCAAAATGTCACAGAGCAGAGTTTTTGGGGAGAAACAAAGGTGGCTTTCTGCCACAGTGTCTTCACCCAAAAAGTTAAAAAAGAAATTTCTAAATCAGATCATCCACCACTTAAATTCATAAACTGTGAAAACTGGAAACTGCTAACCCAAAATAAACGTCTTTTTTTTTCCATTTCATGATAATAATAAGGGTCATATCTCAGTTAACTCTAATTTCAGTGTCTTTCATCCCAAAGGATTTTCTAGTACAATCTCAATTATTGCAGTGCCATGAAGGACAAGAGGAGCTGGAGGAGGGGGAGGGGGCAACATTGATGATCAAGGATTTAGATAAATCAAAGGTTCAGATAATTGAGGAATATTTGATGTAATTACTAGTCTTTTGGGGATGTGACCCTCTTTCACATAAGCTCTGAACTATCAAGGGCAAATTGAATTTAATCTATACCACAAAGATACAGCTACCTCTGCAGTGAGGGAGAGTACACAGCTGGTACAGGAGTCGCACATTATATTGAACATACCTATTTTGGCGGAGCACACATGAACAAACTCATGCCTTTTAACAACAAGCGCCATGGGATTAGGCCAAACAGACCAGGCCCTTCCCTTTAACTTCCAAGCTTCTAAAAGAACTATGGAAATATATGGAATGTTATATGTATTAACATATTAAGATTGCCAGAAATCAGAAGTTTGATGCTAAAATTGAATAGAATTGTTATTTGTTAATAAACGTACAGATATTTCCAGCTTATGAAATACACAACTCTTAGTTTTCTGTCCAAACCATGTTATTCATAACAATTAAGTGCAAATAACAACAGTATTTTTAAAAGAGCGTCTAGAGAGAGATTTTGCATAACCTTAAATCTCCAGAAGCATAAAGGAGTTAACAACTGGGGAGCAACTCCACAGTGTTGGGGATTGTTTTATTTAAAATTTACTTAATAAATTTGATTTATTTATAATTATTTGGATAAATAATCCAGTAAGTACAGGCTTAAGAGTCCATCTGCTGTGTTTTTATATTTCATGTTAAATAATATTAAAGAGATGTTTAAGACAATGTACACATAGGATTTTACTCCAAGAAGAGAAATGGGACTGTTACATCTCATTTTGAATGCAGAAGAACTAGTCAGAATCTCTGTGCTGTAATGTCTCTGTCTGCTCTTTCATTAGAGCTCTGTCTGCTTTTCCATTAGTACAGTAGTTCATTATGTCAACTGTTGCATCAATGAGACTAAAAAATACAATTTGAAGTCCAATCAACTCTGGCAAACAACTATAAATGCATTTACATTTGCTGTTTTTTGCATATCTGGGCTAGGAACAGACATTATACATAAACAAGGTTAAGTGATCAGAAACTGGTTTAAATCTGTAACAGAACAGATGTTCAGTGCACATAAACCAGTTTGAAAATGGCTGAAACTGGTTTGAAATAAACCTGGGTGAATGAAGTATCAGACTTAACTGATATGGGTCAACCCAGTTTATGCAATGTCTGTCCTAGTCCCCTCGCTGGTTTAAGTTAAACCAGGCTCCCCTAACACCCCAGCATGCTCTTGGGGCTGGGTGGGCCTTTCTGCTCCATAGCAGACCTGACCCTCTACTCCGTGGCTGGAGTTTGGCAGAGACTACAGACATCTGCCTGGCTTTCCCCTCCTCCCCACCTCCCCTTCCCACTCCCTGCTAAGCAAGGATCCCCTCTGCCTTATACAGACACCTCTCCACATTAGTTAGCAAACCGCATCCTGGCTACAGTCTGCACTGTGGCAGATGGGACAAAGGCATAATCAACAGGTAGCTGGTAATGTCCCTCTGATGTTTTCTTAATAGGATGATAAACACTGTTATCAATTCCCTGCTGGGCTGATTAGAATGGGGGGAAGGGGAGAACCCCTCCCTAATCACAGCATCCTACTGGGGCCTGGCCATGTCCCCCTCAGCTCAGCACTCAGGAAGGGAAGGGAGGGCTGCTCTAGCACTCCCCAGTTTCTAGCCTGAGCCACTGCAGGCATGTACCTGCATTTCTGGGATATCTGTTCAGTTACAAACTGATTCAGCCTAGCCAGGTTAGACTAACCGCAAAGATTGAATCAATTAAGGCTCAGGCTTTTTTGAATGTCTGTCTCTAGGCCTGTAGTATACACTGGATATAGACTTGGGTTATTTTTATTTGCTTGTTATTGTCTCTATCTATCCCCTATACCAACTTTGATTTAGATCATACCTGGCTTTGACCTTGCTTTTGCTGTGAAAATAAATAAAATATTTCAAATAAGAGCCTCTCATGCCATAACAAAACACATGACCCACAACTGACAAACAGCAGAACTATTTCTCCTGATATATTTTCTATTTTCTTGTGCAACAAGCTATGCAAGCTGCTCGCTCAGAATGTTAAGCAATTCAGTACTGCAGCTTGGCCAGACTGCATAAACCTCCTGCTTCTTATCACATCTCTTTCTGACAACTGAATAGCAGGATAGAAAAGTAAAGTTAAAGCATAAATGCATTATTTAAGAGACTATCAAGTCAACTAAAGGCAATCCAGACACATTTCAATCTTGTTCATTACTAATAATTTAGCTTTGATGCTAGTCTTCCTTGTAGAATTTAATACAGACAGCCATTTTGCAATACAGTGCAGGTTTGTCAAACAAGATTATTTCAATATTCTTTTCTGGAAAATGCAGATGGATTAAACTCTTGTGACAGACTTTGCCACTGTTTGTTCTGTAGAACAATGCTGAGAAGCAGATCTATCCATGATTTTGTTGCTAGCCCCTGTGCTTAAACTGGATTTTTACTGGTCTATAGTTATTCAGAATCTTAATATATTTTCAATTATCATTATATTTAGGAGTAGGTATAGATATCACTTTCTAATGTGACACAGAGCTGCCAACAGTAAAAGAAAACATCTTTTGGTTAACCCAATTTAAAAAAAAAAAAAAAAATCTCACAAAGGTCAGGCTTCCAGCCTTTTAACACAACAAGATATTGCCAACATTTTCACTGTGAGGTAGCCCTCATAAATTTATAAATGGTGGAGGAATAGAATTGTTAGAATTGTTCTTGTGCATCTGTGCTGTGAAAACTCATTGCACAGATGATCAGTATTCTGGTTGGCCCTTCAGACAATATATTAAAATAGCGACATGAGATAAATTGCACCATCAAATACATAAATAGTATGTTCAGCTGCCAGTCATCATCATTCTAAAATAATCAGAAACTTACATAGGAAACCCGAACTTGCCGCCGGTGTACCAGCCCACAGCACTGCATGTAGAGGACAGCAGAAAATAATCAGTGAATGGTTTCACCAAGCTTCAGCCTGTCTTGTTGTTTCCTGAGACACTGTCCATTTCCTCTCACTTTTCAGTCCCAGGTAGGGGAACAGGTAGCGAAAAAAAAAGTCAGCCTCCAGCTCCCAAGCTGTGTTTCTTAACTTATCCTAAGACAGATGAAACTTAACTTTCTCTGAATAAATCAATCCCTTCTGTTTTAGATGAATGTGCATTCACAGAAGCATGTCTTACTTCCTTAGTGCCTAATGATTAAAAATACACACCTATATACATATATATATTTTAATACCCCTGACATATTTGTGTCAACCATCCAAACTCAGGAAAGACACAAACATAATAAGATCTTTATCTCAGGCTACTGCAATACTATGCTTGCCAAACGTCTCTTCCTGCTGCTGCTGTTATTGCTGCTGCTGCTATTATAACCTTCCTCACAATGCACAAAGTAGCAAGAGCATCCTTGATTCAATGTTACCGCTGTACAATGTTAGGCATATCTGCTCTGTTATTTATCCCTCCCCCTACAGCCTGAAAAATTACCAAGTCTAGGCTTTAATTCACTCTGGATTCTTTCGGCTATAGAACCACCCTCCAAATTGTCAGATGCTTTGTCTTGCAATACGTGTTTCACATGAATCGTAGTCAGGATTGTTTAGTGGCCTTACTACCTGACTCACTTAAACACTGCAGCTATACAGTCCTTCCTTTCTGTTGATACTGTGACAAAATGAACTTTAGCAAACCTTGAGCCCAGTATATAAATGTAATTTCATTGCTAGCACTTTTCACTGCTCAAGGCACTGATGGAGTTGATTGACCAATTTATTACTCAATAAATTTTTATACCAGTTTTGAAAATAGAGAAATAATAAAGTTATTATCTATAAATCAAAAGAAAGGGCTATCTGTGATGTCTTGTCAGATTAAATTAACTGCCCGTGGTGATCCTCTATCTTCAGACAGTCCTCACTTCTCCTCAGAGTTGGATTGAATGTTCTAATATTGAAAATACTTAACATTCATGTTACATCTGAAAATTAAATTCTTCAGTATTTTATAGCAGTAGCCTGTAAGTCTTAATTGCCTTTAGTACTGTAATCTCTGACAGATAAGCACATGATCTGCATACCTTTACTAACACGATAAGAAACTTAACTCTTGCAACACTCATGCCTTGCTAAAATCTAGACTATAAGGTAAGTTTAAAATAAAACTAAGAATCACAAAAAGAGGAAACAAGAAGGAAAAATTCAGATTACTTTAAAATAACATAGAGGTTTATCTTTTTAGTACTGCAGTAAAAATCACTAGTACTAAAAATTACTTAAAACTTGTACAACATGCTTGCTTATGTCTGGTTCCCATGGTTAGTGAAAGGGTTAAACTGCTTCAATAGGATAAGGAAAAAGAGTATTCTCTGTCCCAGACAGATTGCTGTAGCTGGCCAGCTTGCAAAAAGTGGACACCACGGACGTAAGGTCAAGGAGCCTACCAAAAGGAATCAGAAACTGTAGGAGTGATTTGGGGAAAGTGCTCTCATTAGAAATAATGAAGATTTGCCCACAGTAACAAAGTTCTACCTTTGAATGTGTGTACTGAAACCAAGACATTATGATAAACATTTTCAACCTTGGGTACATAAAATTTGACAAGCAGGGCCCAGATTTTCCAAAGGGGATTTTAAACACTCACACATTTCAGGCAGAGTATTCACAAATAATTTTCTTTAAAGTATTTTATATAATTTTGAAAGCAATAGAAGTTAAACACCTAAACCTCTTTGAGGAATTGGGACTAAATCTAAATTTAAGAAACTAAATATAAGTGGCCTAATTTTCAAAATCCTGGAGCATCTACAGTTATCATTGATATCATTGGGATTATTTCTCACAAAGCCAAAAGCTACTTTGGCATGCCACCACTGATGTTAGGTGAGTTACATGGGGAATAACTACTATCAAGAGGAGCCGTCCTTGCTCAGCATCACTGAAAATGAGGTCAGTTTTCATGAAGTAAGAAAATACAGATTTAAGTACTTAGCTTCAGATACCTAAAATTCTGTACTGAATTTATTTCATAGCCTAGCAAGTGGTAGGAAATGCCTCGAGTGTTCTGGAACAGTATCAGAGAACATGGTAGTTCACAGAGATGGTTATTCAGCTCTTTATAAACATTTCACAGTGGGTCAGCAGAGTTAGACAATATCCACCCAGGCCTATTTCTTACCTGCTGCATGGAAACAGAGTGGGTTTGGGTTCAAAGCAAAACCAATCTGTCTTTGACTGAGACTGACTATAGTAGCAGTTGGAAACCTTTCAAGGATGCAGGCCAAGCTGACCCAGTTTGGTAGGCACTAGGACCACCACCACCACTTTTCCCTACAGTGGCATACACTGAACCTACTGCTGAAGCTTCCTACTGCCAAATGCTGCTGAAGCCCCAGGTCTGCAGGCCGCATCAAATGGTTCCATGAGCCAGATCTGTCCCGCAAGCACCATGTTGCTGATTCATAGATTAAAGCTATCAGAATTAGGGCTGTTAATCAATTGCAATTAATTTATGTGGATTAATGCAAAAATAAATTAACACTTTTTTTTAAATCTTCCACATCATTTTGACCAGCACAGTAGACCAGCTCCAGACCAGCCAGAACCTGTGTGAACAGCCCCAACTCTGGCCTGCCCCATGCCTGCTCCAAACACACCTGCCTATGCTGAGCAGCAACAGCTAGGCAGAAGCTGCTACTCAGCATGGGGGGAGAAGCAGCCCCTCACTGCTGCTAGGCCCTTTTGCTGCAGCCACCCAAAGCCCATACCCAGGCTGCCCTGAGGCTCATCTCTGTTGCCATGACTGCCGACTCCAGGCCACCCAGCAGCACTGACTTTTCAGCATGGTACCACCTGGTCCACCAAGTCGCATACCACTTCGAGGCCCAATGACTCAAAACCGAGGTGGAGTGGCAACATTATCCTCAATTTCAAGGGACCGCTGCCACCGCCAACCCAGTGGGGCAGCAGTGGCAGTGCAGTGGAGTCACAGGGCAGCCCAGGTGTGGGCTCTGGGTAGCTGTAGCAAGACAGGCCCAGCAGCAGTAAGGGGGAGGGGCCCTGCAAGCTGAGCAACAGTGTCTACCTGGCTGCTGCCACTGCTCAGCATGGGCAGGGGAGTCTGGAGTGGGTGTGGGGCACGCTGGGTTTGGGGCTGGTTGCACAGGTTCCAGCTGGTCTGTTCCAGCCAGGGCGAGTCCAGGGCAGGCTAGGGGCTGTGCACTGTTGATGATCATGTGGAGAAGCTGCAGGGCACACAGGCTCTAGGGTGTTGTGCGAGGAGGAGTGTTGACTATTGTTTAATGGTGAGATTAAAATTGCGATTAATTGCACCTGTTTTTTGAAATCTCGTGATTAACTGTGATTATTTTTTTTAATTGTTTGTCAGCCCTAATTATGATCATACCTATAGCAAAGGAAGCAATAGTAGTAAGTAATAGCATGCAAAGTGAAACATCAAATTGTTCATATTTATCAATACAGAATTTTAAAAAATGAATACAGTCATTCAAACATTTCAACATTTAAATCTGGAAAAGAATATTTAATCAGTTTTATACTAATATGCAAATGAAACAAATATGTTGCCACTTCCTTGTCCTTTGCCTCTCTTTGCTTAGTATGTTTTCTTCTATTGGCTGCTCAGTATATATGTGAAGCCTTATATGAGTGTTATGTTTCATTTACATCACAGGCAATACTTGTTTCAATAGAATATGAACTAGTGGAATTTACAAGGATGTAGCATAACCAATAACAATAATTTGAATGCAACAATAAACCCATTAAATAAGGGGTCTTACAATATTATTATGTCCCTTGGAAAAATAGCAACATAAATTCAATAAGAACTTTTAACTGCTTTTGATGAAGATTATGTTACGTTTCTACAAACCCAGCCCTCAAAAGAACCCAATAGCACTACAAATAACAGTGCAGTTCCTAGTATAGGATCAACTTTGCAACCTTTACTTTCATTAATACGTATTTACACATATAATTAAGGGTTTTACAATGAAGCAATAATCTGTATATTCAGCATTATTGGAATGTTAAGAGGAGTTTCTCTCCACTTATACTGCAAAAGTCTTTATCAAAACAACTTTTAACTCCAACCTGGATTTGGAGGGGTGGAATACATTTTCCTGGCTTCTACCAGACCACTGATTTTTAGTAATTTCCAGGATCATGGAAGTCTACACTAAATTCATCCCTTGTGTAACTCCACTGATGTTAACTGAATAGTACTACCGAATAAATTTGGCTTCCTGTAGTGTCACCAAAACCAATACTTTTACAGAAACAGCCTGTTTTATTTTTCATAGAATCATAGAGAAGTAGGGCTGGATGGGACTTCCAGAACTCATCTAGTCCAACCTCCTGAATAAGGCAGGACCATCCCTATTCAAACTATCCTGTACAGATCCATTGTCTAACCTCTTAGCAAAACTACACAGTCAACCCTAACACAACGTAAGACTTAACATCCTAACCTGCCACTGGTAAAGCAAGGGAACCATGGTGGCCAACGTTTTAATTCTGAAAGGTTAGTAATATATGCTCAAGACATCCCAGGTAGAGAACTATGCCCCCCACAACAGAGGAAGGCAACCCTCCCCCCGCCCCCCCCCCACACACACTCTGTACTGATCTGGCCATGGTGTAAAGTTCCTGCATAATATCAAAGACAGTGATCAATCTACCCAGAGAAGAGGGACAAGACCTTCTAACCAGGAACCTACAGTTTTAAATCCCAGCAGGAGCACTGGCACATCCCAGTCAAAATATCCAGTCTTGGCTGAAACCAACACCCAATCCCTTTGTGGAAGGCTTTTAAAAAAAATGATCTCCCAGCCCCATGCAGCAACCAGCAAAGCCTAGAAGTATGAGAAATATCCTCATAGAACATAGGCATAGCAATATCTAGATCATCCCTGACCAGAGACTGTCCATCCTTTTCTTGAATACTTCCAGTGATGGAGAGTCCACAACTTCCCTAGGGAGTTTATCCCACTGCCTCACTGTTCTAACAGTGAAGAAGTTTTTCATGATATCCAACCAAAACCTACTTTGTTACCACTTCAAGCTTTTGGTCTGTGGCCTACACTCTGCAGCAAGAGGGGAAAGGCGTTTTCCTTCTTATTTACGGCAGCCTTTTTCGTTATGCTTTCCTGCATAGATTTATTACATTTTTATTTCTCTTCTGACATGCCATCAGTCCATGAATATCAATTTCTAGTTACAATTTCTAGATGGTTTTAATCCCCATGCAAGAAGAGGAATTACTGTTGGTGATGTCAACAGTAAACAACAAAAACAAATATCTTCGGTATATGTAACAGGGGGCCTTCTCGGGGCCACTTTCCATGCCCACCTGTTCTTGGGCTAACCGCCCGCCTTCTCACCCACCATGCCTTGATTTTAATGAATTAATTAGTTGTTAATTAAGCAGGATGCTGCCCATTTTCTGCCCTGATACCAAGCGGCTCTATCTGCAGCTCCATTCCTCTCCTACACTGCAGCCCAAGCCTCTCAGATGGCATCTAGGTGTTCTCCGTATCACTGGCCCACACCCTGGGCCCCAGAATTCTTCTGACTGAACCCCGACCTAGAGTCCTCTCATCAGGTGGCCTCATCCACCTTCATACAGGCTATGTAGCTCCTTGAAACCATTTTTCCTTCTCGGGTATGGTCCCCCTGGGACCTTTGGCTACAAGCCAGTTGGAACCCCTGGCCCTAGGCTCTTGGGCATTCCTCGCAGTGGACCCCTGGGTCCTTTTGACCCTCCAGGTCCTGGCCCCAGCATGGGCCAGTCGAGGGTACTCTCTCATTCAGGTCAGAGTCTCAAGCCTCTCACTCTCTCCAGGGGTCCCCCTATGGGCCCACCTTCCCAGACATGGGGAGCTAGGGTACCTCACACCATGACTGGTGCCCCAGGGTCTCACAGGGGACTCTCATTCCCCCTCGGGCAGCAGATCATGGTGCTACTACCTCCAATGGAATATGAACCCACCTAAAGGTGAGTGCTAGGGGTTAAGGTGCCCTGACCCACCTTGGTAACTGGCCTGGCATTTGCTGGGGGCTCCCACGCCACTGAGAGCCTCACCACTCTTGGCAGGGTGCAGTTTTAGGTCATGCCCAGGAACAGGAGCCTCCTATCATCCCCTACAGCTCCTCCCTTACCTCCGGATGAAACTCAGCACACCTCTAGCCAGGCGGTGTTGTTGCCTGACCTCCAACAGCTAAACTTCCTTGTTTATACAGGCAGCCCTGGACCTAAAATGGCTGCCCTCATTAGGCACCTGGAGGCTGTCAGCTCCAGGGCCTTAAAGTGGCAGGTACACACAGTGCCCTGCCACAGTGTAATAAAATCATTTTTCCTATCTCAGCATGAGAATCCAAATAGGCAATAAACAAAAGGTAAATCTCATTAATGGAAAGAGTAAACAAAGCAACAAAGGACAAATATTTTTCTGTAATGTGACATGTATTATATTGATATATGCAAACCAATGTTCTCTGCTTATGTAGCTTTAGTTTAAAAAGTCTAGTACAGTGGGTGAGGGGGTAGGTAGAAGTCAGCATTTTGGTATGGAATGGGAGATATACATGTATCTATCTGTATTCCTTCTCATTTCTTTTATTTTATAAGTTTTGTTCCATATTTACCTGAATTCAGGTTAATCCTGAATTTAAGATGAATACCCACTAAATAGATTCTATATGGAAAATTACTGGAGGATCAACTTATGTCCAACCACTCCCCCCCACCCACCCACACACACACTGCAGCAGAGAAAGCAATGGCAGGGGGAAGGCAGTTGTGGGGTAGGCAGTATGGAAGCAAGGGTATAGTGGGGGAGCAGTAGAGGAGACTGTCGGGGCAGGCAGTGGGTGTTTTTCCCCCACCACCTGTCCCTCCCATGACTTGCCCCACCTGGTGCCTACCACTCCCTGCTGCCTCTGCCCCTCCCTAGTGGAGCCTGGAGCTGAAGCCACAACAAGCGATTCCTTCTCCCCCACCCCTACTACATTGCCATACTAATTTCCAAGATGAGAAACTTCCCCCTACCATCCTGTTAAATGGGGGCGAGGAGAATCTCACCCTGGAATTGCGTAAATATGGTATATAGAAAGTTAGAAATTAAGCCATTCAACCAGGGGATTCATTATTATCTTTGTTATTTCTTCAGCTTGGTCCTCTGGTGCCAATCAGCATTATCTGGGTAAATACTCAGCTGGCTCACTGCTATCCAATGCCACTCCTGGCCAGACATTCTGTAAGTTGATTGTGCATGCCTGTCTAGATCTAATGAGATGGATTCAAAGAGGCAGATGCCAGCATACTTATGGCACATCAGCCCACAGTACTTCATTATTTTCCCTTAAGTCCTTACCTACATTCTAAAAGAATGGAGTGACTCGGCAAAATCCTGCTGAACCCCATACAACAAAGTTATTGGAAAAATGAATAATCATCCCATCCTGCCTTCTGGATTCCTATGAAAAAGTAATTTTAGTACAATTTCATATTAAGCCTGACTTTTTGCATAAGGACTAAGATAGCCAATTAAGCACATAACCCATTGATTTTTATATCTCAGTCCTAGGTTGCAGTACCAAAGAATTACAAAGGTAAGTGAATACACAAAATAGTTTTATTTCAAAATGGCCATTATTTTTTGAAACACCTTTGTAGAAAGCACAGATCTACTGAGGGTAGCAAGCTCTACCAGTGAAGAAAAGAAGGTAGGAGGCAAAGAATTTGAGAACTAGGTGGGAACTTGACTTTGCCCTATCTGACCTCTCTTGTCCTACTGGTTTGAATGCAGACTGCTGTTGGATTCTGCATTACAACCACACATCCCAGTGAATTTTATATTGCTTTTACCTGAATAACTGGGATCAGGAAAGGACAGACATGCAGCTGTCTTAGGATAGTTGCATGCCATAGGCATATTACTGCATGTCACCACTAGGTAGTGAAGAAGCAGGCCTGTTTGTCCTTAAAAATAGTTATCCCAGGATGTGTGCACACTGATGCAACCTGGACTCACGCAATTTATATCAGTAAAGTTTTACCCTTGATACTTTCAGAAGTGATCCTCCACCAGATTGGAAGAAGTTATCCCAATTTATGGAACTGTAGCAAGAAACCCTTTTGCTTGCCCCTCCACCCCCTCAAATGTGAAGCTCCTCCATATGGCAAAAGCCACTTTTGCAGTATTTGCCCCCTTTTGGGGATGCTTTCTCTTTTCTACTTTTTCTTCCTTCCTCTCTCTTTTTCTTTTATTATTATTATTTTTATATAATGTGTAAATAGAGCTTGTAGATGCTTTTACAAGTGTACTGTAAGTTTAAAAGTAAGTTGTACCATGCAACAATATTAGCAAGGGCAGGAATCTCTGTGTAGAGCAGGTCCTTGAATGTATCATGGTTGACTGTGTAACACAGTAGCTGGTCTGGATAAACAAGTTAAGGAGCAGCAATTAACACCTACAAAACTATAGACCAAGAAGAGGAAAGAATCAATACAGAGCCAGGAACTCCTTGAAACTTCACTGTTAAATGTTTGGAAGCCCTGGTTTGAACTAATCAATGCTGGAAACAGACCCTTGGGACTGAAATGCCCCCTTGATCAACCACTTCCAGAGCTCTAGTCATCACAGCAGTGAATCAATCAAAATTCATCAAGGGACTCCTGAGAGTGCAGGTACCTGTAGACGTGACCCCTGGGACTGACAGCTACCATCCAGCAGCTACCAAGAGGGACATCCCTAGAGGTCAATGACCCCTGGACTGGGTAAGCCCGAGAACTGGGGAGTCACCGAAGTCTGCCAGAGAGGGATAAAAGGCAGAGAAGAATGACCCCCAATAGCTCCCTCTTTGACCTGACCAGCACCCTGCCTGTGCAGCCAGAAGGACTAGCTGGCAACCCCCTTCTGCAGCAATGTCAGCCTGAAAGAAGCCTTGACTGGCCATCAACAGTGGACTCCAGTGCTTGGGGATAGGTATATCTTGACACCAGTGCTTAATGTTCAGAGCTAGCTACTGTGAGTGTTTGTGTGTGCATGAATGTGTATATGTTTGAGGGGATCAGCACCAAGGTTTATGGTCTGACTTTTGCATCCGTCCAATAAACTAGAATTTTATGAGGATCCTGTGAGTTGGTCCTTTGTAGCCAACAGAATAACTGCTAGGTACACTGATTTAATAGTATCAACTGCACAGACCTAGACTCCTGCATGCAATGTTTTATAAATAAATAATTACATACAGGCAAACAAGGCTATCTGGGTAAATGTGATGTCTTTTATTAGACCAACCACCACCCCCTAATTACATACACACGCACACATACACATGCACAGAAGAGTAGAGTATTATAGTCAAACAAAAGAAGTGAACAACAGGAAGGCATTTTATAATGGCAAGTTTGGTACCTAACATTATTAAAGTATCAATTGCCAAGCAAGAGTTTCAGATATTTTATCTGAAGACTCATCCCTGCCAGGCCTTATTCATACACAGGCATATACTAGGGGTGTGCAAAACGGGCAGTATTCAATTCGGATTCAGCCCAAATCAGGGGCAGTGATTCAATTAGTTGATTCGGATCACTGTCCCTGTTTCAATTTGGCTGAATTTGAAGATTCGATGCTGATTCAGAGAATCAGCAATTCAGCCATAGACACAGCTTTAAATGTTTTTTCTACATACCTCGAGGTACCAGGCACAGCTCATGAACACTGATGCTGGGGAGATTGAGGTGTCCCACAGGAGTGCCGGAGGTGGGGATGGGGGGGGCATGTGCTCAGTGGCAAACCCAGAAGGGGACCAAAAGTACGCTCAGTGATCAGCCATGGGGAGACTGCTGCCGAGCGCACTGGGGACCCCCTCCCGCGCTCCCATGGGACACTCCATCTGCCCCTCCATCACAGCATTCATCAGCTGCCTGGTACTTTGAGGTATGTAGAAAAAACATTTAAAGCTGTGTAGATGTCCAAATTGTCAAATCTTTCCAAAACTCTCCAAATTCATTTGGGGGGTTCTGATTTGGAAAGATTAAAGGGTCTCCTGATTCATTTTGAAGATTCGGTCACCAAATCAGGACGAATCTTTGCCAAATTGAATCAGGGACCGAAGCTTTGCACAGCCCTAGTATACACACACTAAGTATCAATGTCCAAGGAAGACGCTTCCCAGGGGCCTTTGGCTCCACGGTTTTACTGATACAGTAAAAATTATTACTGTTTGCTCTGAGTTTACAGACAAGACAATGGACAGAGCAGAGATTGTGTTCTTTGAGCGCTGCAGGATTACCATCCCTTAACACTAATGTTAAGATTTATGATTTCTTCTTCTTCACATTAATCTCTTTTCACCAGCACCACAAAAGCAATTGTCTTCTACCCATAATATCTGCATCTGCATACCGGACATAGACTCAGTGTGTGATTTAAGTCAATCCATAATGAACAGAGTACTGAGGCTGCTTTATCATTCACTGATGCAAAATCATCTTGCACTTTCAACTGCAGATGATTTTGAATTCCAGACTGAAAATCAAGACAGTTCACATATATCGAGATGAAGTAACATTTGTAATCAAATGATCAGGATTCATATGCAGCCATAGCCATTTTGAACGTGACCAATCAAATTAATGTATATTTCTTGATATCTTGTAGGATTTTGCTCAATTCAGCTTAAATTAATTAATACAATGACTTGTTCTTTTTGCACTAAAGTACTTCTCCTCCTTAAAGTGTTGGACTTCCTTTTCTCTTCCTGTATACATGTTCATAATTTTTCAGTATTCAAAGTACTCATGCTTGAAGAACTTGGGTGGATGGACACTGTTTATTTGAAACCAGTTCAATTTCCTCTCTTCTAAATGCCATCCTTTTCTAACATCTTTCAAAGGGCCATTTTTATGCCGCTTTGTCAATTCAGAATTTATTCTGTCATTTGTTTTGTTTAGCTAAGGTGTTTGTAGCATGGTAGCCAATTGCTTAATTAATTTACTTATGTCTGTTTTATACTTTTTCCATACAGAAGCCAAGTTCTGATACATTTAAATATTCCTTGTCCTCCTTTTCCATGTACTTAGTTATATTTTGATTTTCTTATTTTGATTTCATTCTAAATAAATTAAGTCTCTATCTAAAGTTTGATGAAAGCTCTCTATAGGGTGACAAATTCTGGCAAGGAAGTAGTCCAGACTAAGTTTCATTTCCAGTATCATCTTCATTAATAATGGCTGTTAAATCTTTGGTTTCCTTTGTATAAGGTAAGGGATGGGTAGGGGGGAAGCCTACATAAATGCAGTTCCTTTCAGTCTAATATTTGGGGGTATATCTCTGTACCTAAATCTATTATAGGAAGGGTGTTAACCATACTGTATTTGGGTCATCTGGTCTGCAGAGGTTTTGAGGACTGGATCACCTGTCCTTCCACAGGCTGGATTTACACTGTAGGACTCACTGCAGTGCTACTGAAGCCCCAGTGGTGGTGTTATTAATCCCTGTGGTTGCTAGAGCTGTTTTGGTGCAGCTCTAGAATACAGGGAGTTAATACTGCTCAACTCTCTCTGCCTTACTGGCTCCCAAAACTAGGGTTTCTAATCTCCACTTCATAAGTGATGCGTAAGTGGGGCACAGGGTGGGGGATATGCCCCCTCGAGGTTGGCCACCGCCGAAGCCATCACCGGCTTCTGAGGCTGGTCACTGTTCACCACCTGCCCCCCCCCACTGCCGCCACCACCATCCGCAGGCGGTCTCAGCTCACCAATCCCCGTCCCTGTCACCAACACCATCACTAGCATCTGTGGATGGTCCCTGCTTGCCACCAGCTACAAATGGTGCCCCCCCTCAGTCTCGGGAGGCACCAGTCATTCATGCTCCAAGTACAACTAAAATCAACAGCAGGGGAAAATGTATGGAAGAAGAAAGAGATGAACAGCAGCAATATTAACTCCCTGGATTCTGGAGGTGCACTGAAACAGCAGCTCCAGCAGCTTCAGGGATTAACACTGCCATTGCCTCTGATACCAGGTATTACAGGACCTTTAAGAAGATCTAGGGAGTTGGATTACAGATTTGACAGGTAGTAGATATTTAAACAGACAGTATGACAAGGTTAGCTTGGAAAATAGTTCCCAAAAACTGCTAGAAGTAAGAGCTTCAAGAATACAGTAGTGTCATTCAGTAAGACTAAGCTTCAGTGGTCCTGGGTATAGACAAATGTACATCTACAGCTGCTTCAAAAGGGGAGGGAAAGCTTTTCTTCAGGAACTGGCAGCAGCTGTTAGGCTGCACCAGTTCCTTGTGCATGAACCTGCAGTGACACTCTAATTTTAACCCTCCAGAGTAAAATTTAGGGTGATTTAGCTCATTTGCATTGCAACAGGATCATTAATACATAATAGTTACAGCACAACAGCTGCTGCGTTGTCATGAGCTGCAGCCTGTCCTTTCATTCAGAAGCCACTACAAATGTACAATTATCTATATACAATAACACATGTTGTATGACCTTCTGGATAATTTGGAAAATAGAATTTGCAAACCTCAGGAACTCATTTCATTAAGAGTTCTGTTAAGCTCCTATCTGTTTTTGGTAAGCTCTGAGTCAACAGACTTTGAATTTTGTTGACCTTCTGTTTAGGATATACAAGCTTTTTGTAGAAAAGGTGTACTGGGACCAGGGGAGTTGTAAATTCAGTAGGCCTGGAAGGATTACATGATCTGGTTGTTGATAAGTCTTGTTACTCAATTTTTGTATCAAATTCTAGAGCAGTGGTTTGCAATCTTTTGGACTCAAGGCACCTGCCCATAGCTTTTGTGAATGGTATGGCACCAGTCTCAGAAACTGACTTATAATTACAGTGCCTGCTTCTTTGCAGAGGGGCCTGGCAGAGGGAGGACAGGAGACCATTCAAGCATGGATAAACAGATAAGTGCAGGATCAGGCTTAGTTTATCTGCTTATCTCCTAACATCTCACTTATCTCATCACATGTCTCAACACTCTCCAAAAGATCCAGCAGTACCTCAAGGTGCCCGATCATGCTGGTTGAGAATCATTGTTCTATAGCTTCAAATATGTGTATGTCTACAGAAAAGTGAAAGAAAGTATAGTTCTTCAAATATGGAAAGTTTCTGGTACAGGATAACAGATAAACAATCACTTAAGTATTTAATAAATTAATTAAGAGCATTTCCTCAACTCTTTGACCAGCTTAGTCTATTAAAATATATCATTTAAGGAGAGAAACACTTATTGTTATCATAACTAAACCATGACCAGGCCCCTAGGCTAGGGATAGAAGTTACACATACACTGGTTTAAGTGATCAGAAATTGGTTTAAACCTGTAACAGAACAGAAGGTCAGGGCACATAAACCACTTTCAAAACCACCCAAAACTGGTTAAAATAAACCAAGCATTCAGCAGGGGGTATGACCATACGCTTGCCCAGGGCTCACATGCTGAGGTGTGGAGGGAGGGGGGTTTAAACCCCCTTCCTGGCCCTGAGCCCCAGCTGGATTTCTGAGCTGGAGTTTGCCGGGGGGAGGCAGCACCTGCCAGACTTTTGTCCCCTTCCCCATTTGAGCAGAAAGTGGAAGTTGGGGGTGGCCATGCCCCAGCCAAGCTGGCACACTGGAGAACTAGGGAAAGGAGGCTTAAACACCCTAACATGACCACACTGGACCCCAGCTGGGTCTGCCCGGGCATGGGATGGGACAGGGGGGCAGAAGTCTGGCAGAGGCTGCCTCACTCAGGCAGACCTGGGCCAGGATCCCACCCGGTCAAGGAGACTTAAACCCCGCTCCATCCCCTCAGCCTGCCAGCCCTGGGCTGAGGCATGGCCACTCCCCCTACTGTCTGCTCAAGTGAGGAGTGGGGTACAGAGGCAACGCCTGGCGGGGAGTGCCCCCCCAGCATGGAGGAGGGGAGAAAAAGCCTGACAGGGGCTCCCCCCCACCACACAGATCCTGGCTGGGGTTCCCTGTGGCCCAGGGATGGGGTTTAACTCCCCACTCCCTCCCCACTCAGCATGGTGGCCTAGGCAGGGAGTGGAGAGCAGGGTGGGGGAGATAAGCCTGTGGTTGGTACCCCTCCCACCCACCTGCCCTGGGCTGGGTCCCATTCAGCCTCAGAGTGGGGTTTATAGCTCCCCAGCAGGCAGGGAGTGGGAAAAGCCTTGGAGCTTCCATCTCTTCTCTTTGGCAGTGGCTGGCAGGCTCCACCACCTCCCAGTTTCTGGCCTGAGCCACTGCAGGAATGTGGTCGAATTTCTGTAATTGAAAGTAAATGTCTGTTTGCTTGCTTCTCGTTTCAAGCTACCCAGTTTAGAATAACCTGCAAAGACTGAATCAATTCAGACTCTGGCTTTTTGAATGTCTGTATTTAGCCTTATTGTGCCTACTGAATCAAAAGTAACAAACCAATATTTACATGGTCAGCTCATTACTTTACAGGTTAACATCTACGCAAAGGTAAATATATTAAGATACTACCTTCGATATTGATTAACTAGGCTGGTAAGATGCCTTCATAGCACAAGGCTAAATGAAGTTCAACTTGTTTTGTACCAGATCAGTCAAATAATAGATCCATAATACATAAAAGTAGGAAATAATTCCTTTACCATTAAAATGTCACTGGAACTTCCATCAAAACATGTAAACCAGATCTACTTACATGCATACAGATATGCCTTATATGAATCAGCTGTCTATCAATTATTGTCATTCATCAACATGAATGATTATATTTAAACATGAAAACACCTTTTGCTTCTAATTTGCCTGCATACATGGGTCTTAGTTGTTAAACATTATTTACTTACTCAACTATATAAATGCACTATCTTTGAAAACAGAAAATTGTATATACACAAACATACAGGAGATAGGTATGTGTTGGAAACTGCAAGGCCATTTTTCATTTCCCAAAGTCAGCCACACAAAATCTGCAGACTATTTGATGTACCTGACTGTTGACTATTTGATGTATTTGATGTATTTGATGAATGTTCAGGAAGATGAACAAGCTACAGTGAAAACTGGTTTCTTAGTCATTGAGATAACACATCACTATGTTCTCCTTAATCTGTGCACCGAACTTCCACCAGTCCTATTGATTTGTACACTTTGGTTAATTCACCATTTGTTGAAGTCTGATTAGCAGGGACCCTAGTTTTCTGTTTGCCACAGAAAATTGAAGAATCTGCACTTTTCTGTGACCTGCTGAAAGTGTGGCATCATTTCACAGTGAACAATGCCATTTCTACTCTCTCATTTTTGTGTGGTTTTTGCCTCTCAGCCAATCAGCAGCAGGGGAGAGGTGTTGAGAAACAAAAACCATGCAAAAATTAATGAGAAAGCAGAAATGGCACTGCTCGCTGCAGGATGCCACTGTGCTTTCAGTAGGTCATGGAAAAACATGGATTTTTGTTTTTTTAAATGGAGACTTCATTGCTTTTTTGCCCTGGAAACTAGGAGCCCTGATGATTATACATTTCCAATGTACATGCACACTGAATCACAATAGAATTTGCTCCTGACAGACATCTTTAAAAAGTGTAGCTCTTTGCCCTCCATAATACATCTCAGGACAGCAGAAGTTCACAAAGCATTGGGTACTCTTTAGTTTTTTGTGGCTTGACAAGACAGACAGACAAAGCTATTCCATTTTCCAGAATTTTCTTCTGTTTTAATGATGACTGCACATAAAAGTACAAAGCAAAAACCTCTGAGTGATTATTTTGCTCCTTCATAATCATGTAATCCTTACATACTGAACAATTCTTACTGGTTTATTGTAGTAAGAAAATGTATCTCTATAATCATACAACTTTCATGTAGCAAAACAGAGCATGTACAATCTTCACTTGGAATTTTATATTTTATTTTATTCTGCATTAATATGTCACAAATTATTCTTTGCTATATCTTGACATGGCAAACAAGATGCATCAGACAGACTACTATAAATTAGTCACTTATTGATAATTAGCTATCATTACTATACTTAGACTAACTAGATTTTACCAAAACATTCTGACCTGACATTGGATGACGATTCATTTATTATGAGTAAGATTATGAATTGTTTTCAGAAAAGTTATTCTCAAAGAAAATAAGCCCTTCCCTCCTAAATATAAGACCTTTTATCATGCTAAAAGCCAAGATTCCCAACAGCTAAATTATATTTGAATATACCGGTCAAAGTATAACTATAAAGTTAATACAAAGCATTTAAGTATAAAAATGCAGACAAGTGCAAGGTGCTGCATCTAGGAAGAAGGAACCTGCAACATTACCTATAAGCTGGGGAACACCCTTCTCAACAACACAGTGGCTGAAAGAGATCTTGGAGTCATTACTGACTCCAGGGTGGACATAAGCCACCAATGTGAGGAAGCGGTCAGTAAAGCTAACTGCACCTTTTCATGCATCTACAGATGCATCACAAGCAGGCCCAGGGAGGTGATTTTGCCCCTCTATGTGGCGCTGGTCAGGCTGCAGTTGGAGTAGTACGTCCAGTCCTGGGTGCTGAACTTCAAGAAGGATGTCGCTAACCTTGAGAGGGTCCAGAGGAGGACTACTTGCATGATGAGGGGGCCCTATGAAGATAGACTAAAGGCCTGAATCTATTCCACAAGAGAAGACTGAGAGGGGATCTGGTGGCTGTCTATAAATTCACGAGGGGCCACCAGCAGAAAATAGGTGAGGCTCTGTTCCCATGCGCACCACCTCAGATAACAAAGAATAATGGCCACAAATTGATTGAGAGTAGGTTCAGGCTGGACATCAGGGGGACATTACTTTACGGTTAGGGCTGCCAGGTTCTGGAATGGGCTTCCAAGGGAGGTGGTGCTCTCCCCTACTTTGGGGGTCTTCCAGAGGAGGTTGAATAGATATCTGGCTGGGGAATTATGATCCCAACACTCGTTCCTGCCCAAGGCAGGGGGTTGGACTTGATGATCTGCTCAAGTCCCTTCCAACCCTAGAAACTATAAAACTATGAAATAAGAGGTACCTTGACAGCTTAGGGAATTATAATATATGCCAGAAATGTAAATAGCAAAATATTCAAACCACTTTTAAACTGAGTACTTTCTAAAATTTGAAAATATTTACTTTAGGAAGTCTTTATACACAATGATTGGACTTGACACACTTACCTGATCCCAAATTTAGCGACACCCCGCTACACCAAAAATTTGATTCAGTACATAAAAAATATTATAAATTTGTTATAATTTTCCAGGTATAAAATCAAATTAGTAGAAGTCATCTTAAATGAATCCCCTTTGGCCCCCACTGCTGTCTTGGGGGAACCAGTATGGGGGGGGAGTGGGGTAAGGGGCCAGATACCTGCCCTTTGGTTCCCTGCCCCTTGTCCCCATGTTTCCTGTGCCTCTCCTCCCTGGTCTCTATCATGCCACCTCTCCCCACCATGCATCCCCTGCCATGTTCCCTGTGTGCTTTCTGCCAGCTGCCTGCCCCCTGTCCTTTGCTCCTATGCCTGTGCATGCTCCCAGCCAGGACATGTCAGGGCTGAAGGGACTGGAGGAGAAGGTAAAGGAGGAAGGGGCAGCCAGGGGGAGGGGAGCAGCCACAGGTGCAGGGGCCAAGGAACAGGGGGGAAGGCTGCTGGTGCCCCCCTCTTCCATGGTCTCTCCTCCCCACATGCCCCCTCCACCCACGAAATGAGCCATTCTGGTCTGGGGCAGGTGGCAGCTCAGCTTCAACCTCAGCCCTGAGCGCAGGGCCAAGGATGGAGTTGAACCACCACCTGACCTGGGCCGGTACTCAAATCCAAGATGAGGCCTTTTATCCCCCCATGCTGTTAGCTGGAAGAGGGAGGGAGGACTGACTTATCTTGGATTCAAGTGTATACAGTATATAATGTGTAATATATTATATACAAATGTAAAAAAAATATAAATTTGTTCTCACTTCTCAACAAACATGCACATAGTTTAGCTGTATGCTTTAAAATCCATACAAAACAACTGTCACTCTCTCTTCTCAAAGACTTGACCTCAGAGGCTGTTTAAGACCTAATATTGATAAAAAAATCATCATTTTACAATCTGTTATTTCAAATAATAGCTACAGCTAAACAAAATCAAATAAATGTACCTGAAGTATTAATGAAGGGAATGCTGTAGAGAAACTATATTTGAAGTTCAGCAAGGCTTTTGACAAACTCTTGTATTGTAGCAGAAAACCCTCTTTGTACATTTCCCTTCTGGACACTGATATAACAGAACCCCCTTCTTGCCTGCACTCCTCCCCCCTCCCCATTTTGTGCATTTATTTTTCCTTCTCAGTATTGGCAGAGACCTAGCACACTCATTGCATGGGTATGGCAAGGCTCAGAGCAACCCAGAAAGCTTAGGTGGCGGCTTTCTGTAGGAGAAACCTAGAAACTATATCTAAATATCAATTAAGTATAGTGTCACTAAAAAAACCAAAAGAAATAAATATCCAATTCAAAGACTGTAAATATATCCTTGGTGCTGACCTAACTCTCTTACTGTCCCCAGTAGCCTTTGATCCTCACTACCTCGTATTGCATTTTTATATATTTCTCACAGTGCATTTTTATATTTTATCTGTCTCATCTTTACCATGGCATTTTGGATTTTATACTTTTAAACCCTTAAGGAATGTACACCCTGTAGAATGAAGTTGTACCCTGGAGCACCGTTACAAACTGCATTGAAATTGTAAAGTGATAAAATCTGCTATATTGGCCTGGGGCCCCTTGAGTGAATGCAAGTATATGGTGATCAGTAGGTAATTAAATGACAATAGCCTAGCCAAAGGAACTTACCATTACAAAACTCTATTCTTCAAGCCATTTTATGCTAATCAAGCCAAAGAACTGATTCCTGGGACTGAGCACCCACTCCACTGACTATTCCTGCAATCCTTAACAATACCATTGTTAATCAAAATCACAAACTGACCCTGAAATGCACTACCAGATAGGCAAGACCCCTGTGACTAACAGCTGTCATGCACTACTCAAGACCCACATGGGACAGCAACCTCCGGATTGGGCAGCCAAAATGATGCTGGGGGATCATACACGTCTGCCAGAAAAGGATAAGAGGCAATGAAATGTGATGCTCAGTGGCGCCCTCTCATCCAGCACCTGACCTACCGAGACAGAAGGACAAGCAAGCAACCGCCTTCTGGAGAAGACATCACCTTGAAGGAAGGTGACCATCAAACAGCAGACTCCAGGGCCTCAGATAGGTAGCTATACTGACACCAGTGCTCTCACAATCTCTACAGCAGCTACTATACACTATACTACATGGGTTTTAATGACATGGGCTCCAATAAGTGAGTGCATGCGTGTGTGTGTTAAGGTGACCAGTACCCCTCATAACTCAAAGTTTGCATTTATGAGTTTATTGGTAACTTCACATCCTGTACAATAAATTAGAATGTATTATGATCCTGTGAGTTGGTCCTTTGTAGTCAACAGTATGACCTTCTCATGAGCAAATTGGAAAAATGTGGGTTGGACACAATTACTATAAAGTAGATAGCAAATTGGCTCAATAGCCGCAAGCAGAGTGTAATTGTTAATGGATCCATGCAAGAACGGCAAGAGTTTTCAACTGGAGACCCACGGGGTCTTTTCTGGGCCCAATGCAGTTCAATGTATTTATTAATGATTTTGGATGCTGGCATAGAAAGCTCCTTGAGCAAGTTTGCAGATAAAAGCAGGGTTAGAATTACGGGGGAGCTTGGGGGGGCTGAGCCCCCCCCCCATAAGAGATAAGAGTCATCATCCCCCCCAACCCACCCCATGCCTCAGGTGGCGACGGCAGCAGCAGC
>NW_017728886.1:35320190-35350553 GCF_001723895.1 Crocodylus porosus
CGGCAGCAGCAGCTCCTTCCAGCTGCCACTGCTGCAGACCCCTCCAAGAATCAGAATGTAATTCTAACCCTGGATGAAAAGAAACTAGGAAGGACTGTGAACATTTTGGAGGAATGGGAGCACAATTCAGAAGGATCTTGAAAGATTGGAAAGCAAAGCTGAAGCTAACAGGATGAAATCCAGTGCTAACAAATGTTAAGTGCTACATCCTGGGAAGAATAATAAAAAATACAAATATAAAAGTGGTTATATCTGGCTGAATGGCAACAATATAGAGAAGGATCTAGGAGTCTTGGTAGAACACCGACTCAATATGAGAAGTTTAGATTGGAAATTAAGAACCTTCTCACTGTTAGGGTGGTTAAGCACTAGAATAGGTTACCAAAAGAGGTTGTCGAGTTACCATCCTTGGAAGCTAAGAGTAGGTTAGACAAATATTAGTCTGGAATGGTTTAGACAGGAATATTACTGCTTTGAACAAGGGGTTGGATTAAATGGCCTTCTGAGGTCGACTTTAAGCCTCAACTTTTTAAGACTATTATTTTGATTCAAACAGATACTATTCTATCCACACAAATATTTCTTATTTATCTTTATGCTACTACAAAAAATGATGAACAAGGTTGTCTTCACCGGCTTTACTTTTATTTGTATGTTTCCTGAACAGTAGGCCTGTGCAAATGAGCTAGTATTCACTCTGGTTTTGGATTTGGCCAATTCAGGGGATTGTGATTTGATTCAGTGATTTGAATCACTGTCCCAAATCAATTTGGACAAATCTGATTCAGAGATTCAGCTGCTGCGAAACTGGCCAAATCTCTGAATCGAACAGGCCCCATCCCCCACCCACTCTCCCAGCCCTCAATGGTTGCCTCACCCAGCCCCAGCGTTCTGCCTCAAAAAAAGCCTTGTACTCACTGGCTGCTGCTAGATGGGGGGAGGGGTGAACCCCACTGCCCCACACTGTGTGGGAGCCTCTGCTATGAGCTCCCATCCCCCACCTGCTCTCCCAGCCCTCTCCTCACCATGGCTGCCCTACCCAGTTCCAGCTCCTGGTTCTTATAAAAAAAGAAAAGTTCCTGGCATTCACCGGCCCCTGGCAGGCAGGAGGGAGGGGGAGGGCAATCCTCACTGCCCCCTTCTGACCCTCCCTGCATGGGGAGCTAAGCCAAAAGACCCTAGAAGCCCCAACAGCTGCTGCAGCAGCCAGTGAATGTGGGTCTTTTTTTTTTTTTTTTTTAAAAGAACCAGGAGCTGAAGCCAGGCAGGGCAGCCATTGACATGGCTTAGAGAGTGGGCAGGTGTCAGTGCGGGGGTGCCCCCATGGTCCTCTCCCTTTTCCTCCAGCCCCCCCGCTTACCAGCACAGAGTCCAGGTCCAGCTCCCTGCAGTGGCAAATGGGGACTTCCCAAATCTCTGAAACTTTTCCAGATCTATTCAGACAGCTTCAAATTGATTTGGACCTTTAAATTGGTCTCCCAATTCAATTCGGATTCAGAGATTCGGCCACCAAATCGAATCAGCACCCAAAGCTTCTCACAGCCCTACTGAACAGACCTTCAAACACCTGCAATTCCGGTCATGATTGCTATTCTACCATATTTGTGTTGTCCCTATAAATGCAGTTTCACATTCTTTACCAGGAATTTTAGTACTTCCATTTTGTTGTCCAAGCTCCTTGCACTAGCATGCAAATATCTCAGTTCATTCTCTCTCCTCACACTCTCCCCCTGTCTCTCTCTCTCATTCCCACCTGGGTTCAGTTTCCCTGAGTATTGTTCTCATCAATATTAGTACTCCCTTTCTCCTTGCTGTCCATCTTTCCTACTCTCTGGATCTTTTATATACTTTTATATTTTATATTGGAACAAGGAAAAAAAGACTAATCCAGTTTTTCCCCAACCATCTCCTTTATCTTAAAGCTTTTCTGATTAGGCACACAAGCCTCAATTTTGGAAGACTGTACTGGACACATCTCCACATGCCCCTGACTGGTACTGCGCAGTTCCGGTGGTGCATGGTTATTTTTAGATGCAATGTCACCATAGCTACAAGCTACATTGCTGTAGTTCTTCACTACAGTGGCATAGTGTTAGCATCATGGTTTGTGCCCACTGACCCTATGTTGCCATATTAATGAGCTACGTCACCATAGCTCGCTGCTACGGCAACATAGCATTTCATGTAGACGTGTCCACTGTCAAACATTCCATTAGAGTGGATCCATCAAAAAACCCTTTTTGTACAACTGCCTCCCAAGACCAGAACACTCCAAAAAAAATCCTCCTAATATCAAACTTTGATACATTTTCAACTATTTCATCATACATTCCTTCTCCTTTTGTATGGACTGGAAAACTTCAAGTGACAATCATTTGAACCCCAACTGCTTTCAGCGTCTGCCACAGAATGGTGACGTCATCATTGATGTAGTCCATTTGAAAAATCTGTCAAAGTAATTTAGATCAATGTTTGATGATCACTGTGGTTTTCCCCATTCTTACGAGAAACATTTTCAGACTCAAGGCCATATCTTTTACTCTTGTTTTAGTACTGTCGTTATAGACATAATGAATGGTCCAGGAAAAATGTAAGCAGCAAGATGTATTTGGTAATATTTGTACTGGACTTCACATTTGGGAGAGATGTTAGACAAGCTTTTGCACCCAAAATGTCCTTCCTCAGGTTTGGGAAAGAAGCAGATATAGCCTAAGCTAAATACTAGTTAAAACAATTATGTGCAAGAAAGTTATCACTTGAAAAGTGAAAGTGATCAGAAAACTTGTGAAGAAAAGAAAAATGTCACCAGAAGTAGTTCCAGACCAACTAAATTACACCTGAAATAAATGACCAAGTTATAAGAAAGGAAGACTTTTCCAAAGGGAAGCAGGGCATTACCATGGACCAGTGCAACATCAGCCGTGGAAACAGATTAGTATAAATTATTACAACGTTTGTGCAACCAATAAAAGGTTTTGTTCTCAGGCTTGTCTTCTGAATGTATTGTGTAGGTTTCTCTTGAGGACAAGGACAGAGAAGTCAGGAATTAAATGGTTATTCTGTGAAAGATTCTCTCACTCATGATTGAGTATTTCTGCCCTTTGTCTTTCTTTCATGAGAGTTCATTCTGGAGTAATTGTTTTATTTCATTTCACATGGATGCTTTATACATGGGGATCTGGTGTACTGAATGAAGTGCATCATATTTTGTGACATGTATCTATAGAATCCATAGATTCTGACTGATACTGGACATGTTGGCAGGTCTTGCATCTGTTATTTGGGCAGGGTTTTGTTCCATTTGGCTGCTGGCCAAATTTCTCTTAATTTGCTCTGAGTGACAAGCCTGCCAATTCTTCTGAACAGAGTCCCCAATCACACGTAGATTTGTTTCTTTCTCTGACCTAAGTGCAACTCTCAGGTTCTCTCTGATAGATCACTCTGTCTTCTGTTCTCTTCTATATGAAGTCTCTTGTACCTCACCCTCTTTCCTTCTTGTGCTTCCGTCCCTGGCAGTCTCCATTTTCTTCTCTTTTCCTGTGAGCCTGGCTTTCTTTCCCTTCTTCTTTGTCACTCGGACATTTTTTTCTATATGCTTCTCCCTCCTCATTCTTCAGAATCAGCTATCTCTGTCCTCCACCAGCCACCCTCTTCCTTGTGTTCATATATTTTCCATAGTTTAACCTTCGTCCATCTAGTGCTTTTGTTTTCTAGCCCTCGTATCTTCTATTCCATGGGTTCAATAATATAACACCTCCATACATGGACAGTTTCAGTCCATTATAAACTCAAAGATTATTTATACCTTGCAACTACTTTAGTCAGTTACCTCCTTTTTTTTTCTTTCAATTTTCTGGTCATCTCCACTGCTGCCTAAATAGCCATCATAACGATGATATCACTTCTTCCTAGTCTCTATTCCAAAGGAACAAAGACTTGCTTTTTCTCCACTGGATAAATTCTAGATTGACTGATTGCCACCCACAGAAACTTGGGTGACTGGTGCCACCTTAGTGGGGGGGGGGGGGGGCACATGCCCCTCCCCAGCAACCAGTCAGTAACTGGGGGGCGGTTCCCTGAGACTGATCATGCTGATTGGGGGCGGGCGCAGATGATTGCACTCACCTGAAAGTGGCCAGGCTCCATTCTGGAAGCTCACTTCCAGGAGTACTTCTGGCCGATCCTGCTCACTTCCGGGAGCTTCATCCAATGCTCCCACTCCCTGGCCGGTGCTCGCAGGGGGGCACTGGTGCTCTTGCCTGCCTCTCCTCTCCCCATCACCTAAGCATGGCGTGGCCTGACAGGGGGTACACTAGTGCTTTCAGGGGGTGCATGTGCACCCCCTATGCATTGCTACTACACAGAAACATGGAAAAAGAGAAGTCTAATTAAACTCAACTCCAGCAAACACCTCATGTAAAAGGAGGCATGGAATGAGATCTTGGTGGACTAGTTCTTGTATGGGTCCATTTGTTCAAATTTCAACTATACTTTTCTGCTGCAGGGGCTGAAGAAAGTCACTTTTCACTAGGAGGAGCTAGAAGGTGTTTCAGCTACCCTGGGAGATGTAAAGGAAGCCCAATTATTCACACAGCAGTCCTGTCCTTCTGCATTAAATCTTTTCTCATGGGATATTTAACTGTGTTTATAGTCATAGAAACAGTAAATTCTGAGTTGGCATCTTCCTCTGAACTCCTAATAAATGTGATTTTCCAGGAATAAAGGCACCACCCACAAAACACATTGCAGCATATACCAGTGGTCAACAACATTTTCCACCAGGGGCTGGAAAGAGTCAGACTAGGTCTAGGACCTGGCCATCACTACTCCTTTTCCCTATGCTCAAGCTGCAGCACAGCATGGAAAAACTCCCAACTCCAGTGTGGTTGATGCCCCCACCAGTGAACACTACTGAAGGCCCAGCTCTATGGGCCAGATCCAGTGGCTCTATAGGCCATAACCTGCTGGCCACCTGACCTATGCTACATTATGTTATATACCCTTTTGCTCAGATTCTATGACAGACTTGGTAAGAATTGGTGAGGAAAAGAAAACAATATTTACTCCAGCTTTCCTCCATTTTTTCCTAACTCACCTATTCTCCCACACGTGAATTAAATACATTATGAAAGATACTGTTATGGCAGGGGTGAGCAAAATGCTGCCTGGGGGCTGGATGCGGCCCACCAGGCCATTCTATCCGTCCCACAGGGCACCTAAAAAAATTTAGAAAATTAATATTTATCTGCCCTGGGTTGCCTGTCATGCGGGCCTCGATGGCTTGCCAAAACTCAGTAAGCATCCCTCTGCCCCAAATGATTGCCTGCCCCTGTCCTATAGGTACCAAGGGGATCAGGGATGATACTGCAGATGCACCTAATCCCCATTTTCCACACAAGGTAAACACTAGATTCCTATGAGAATGCTCCTCTCACACAAACATCACAGGAATGCTAAATAATATTCAGTTTTTGGTAGATATGAACTTGTTCAAAATATGGTTTCTAAGCATCTTTATTGACTTTTTCTAAGAAAGGCTCAAACATTTTCCTTTGAATTCCAATTCCATCTCCTGTATCATATATTCATATCAAAACACGCATTGCCTTCATTCCTTAAAAGTCACTGTCTAGTATTAAGAGATCAAAGGTGATCTCTTTTATTAGACCAACAAAACTTATTAAAAACCCCCAAAACTTAAATTGCAAGCTTTCAGGCACAAATACCCTTCATCTGTCTAGTATTCTGTATGCAAAAACTCCCAATTTTCTAAAGCTTCTGAAAGAAAGGAAAAGAAATCAATAAAGAGAGATGCAAGTATTAACACAGTGGTTTTCTGCCTTGATGCTCTTTGCTTTTATGAAGGGATGAACTGTTGTATTGAGATTTGCCATTAGGTGGCAACGTCGACTAAATTACAGCTTCCAGTTCCTAAAGTGCTTGGTCTTTAGTAAGTATCCAGGTTGTAGTCTTATTGATCTAGACAAAAAAGCAATCAGGGCTCATGGAGAGAGGTGATATCTTTTATTAGACCATCAAGATTTTTGCAAAAAAAAATTCTTTAATTGCAAACTTTCAGGCACAGACACCCTTCATCAAGCATCAGAGAAAAGATTGTAGAAGTTCTCCTGGGTAGAAATGAAAATTCATATTTCATAGGATTTCACAGAGGGGTTAACTGATGGAAAAACCCTCTGGGCAACAGTTCTTAGCTGGTAAGGAGTCTCAGCTCTCCTGTGAGGCTATAATGATGCTGGTCTTCAGTGGAGATGATTTTTTTTTCCTAGGAAAGACCACTATTCTAATCTGCCTTCCAGCTAGGTACAAAACATCTTATTCCTCATAGCAAATATTGAAAGGTATTTTTCTTTTTTTTCCTAAATAACACAACACAATCAAAACCTGTGACTTGAAGCTGAACTAAAGTTCTGACTCATTTTGACTTCTCCCTCTTCTCACTTGGTGCATCCTCTTTGAAATTAAACTCAAGGCTCCCTTGTACAGTGCACACACTGTACATCTTGAATCCAACACATCTGTGGGACTACTGCAATAAAAACAATACTAATGCAAGTAATGTTTAGTAGGAGACCCAAAATAAACTATACCATGTGATCTTCAAATGCTGCAACTATGCCAGGCATCAAACAGGTCCATAGAAGAAGAAAGAATGTAAGGAACCTTCCCCTTCTTGAATAGCTTATTTTATGACTACAGACAAATCCATTCCTGAACTCAAGTGCAGAGACTACCATTTACCTATTTTCAAGGAGGGTGTCTTGTCCCAAACAGGAAGAAAGGAGTCAGGACCTCTCATGTACCATCCACCAAGTCTGGCTAACTGTCCCAGTAGAAGTAAACTGAGTCACCAAAGAGAAAATGGAATCCAATAAAGGTCTGCCATGACTATAGTCACTGAAAAGATAGCAGCATTTGCCTGACATAATTTATCCTGTTAGCAAGTGGTTACATTGCTAGGACAGAGTTAAGTGGGTTCTGCTGAGTTCAATAAGCAGACTCAGGCAACAGGCTCATTTCATTACCACAAACCTGAACATGGGAGGGGTTCTCAAGACAGACAGCACCTATCGTGCAGGTGAGTGTTCCAGAGCTATTAAGACTGAAGCAGACAAATCTGGGTAGAAAGTTGGAACTGAACTGCATATGGAACTGAACTGCATATAATTGTTCATTTCTGATAACAAAAGTCAAACTCTAGAAAGGCAACATTTTGTGATTCTATACAATGCCTGGACTTTGCTCATGTAAATAGGGTAAGGTACCTATTTACAAGGCCTGTTTTCAGAATAGATGAGGACAGTTATATTATGATCACACCCATTGTGGCAATATGGGAAGATTTAAACACTGCACATGTGCTCTGGGTGTTTTTCTCCGAGTGATGAATCAAAGAATGATGTCCCTAGATGAACAAAAATGGAACTAATTATGTTGAAATGCATCCTTTGAAGCAGTCTGTATTCAGTATTTGGAAATAGCTGGTAAAAATTGGTACCTTGGAATGAGAACTGATTTATAGCTGACAATATGTTGGGGATCGTACTGATGTAGTGGTAAATTCCCTTTAGATACTGCCAGGGGTGATCAAAAGGTCAAATCCTGAAGTGATCAGAAGTGATATTCCAAAACATTTCAATTTTGACATATTTTCCAATGAATAACTATTCCACCCAAATATTTTCCTTCGGCCCCATAAATTAAATTATTTTCCAGAAGAGAAAGAAATGAATGGAAAAGGATGTGTACATTTTCAGTGCTCTAGGACTTATTTATTTTAAAGAACATACAAGAATACTTTTCAGAGTACCCAGCTACTCTAGAGGGTTAGGGACAGAAGTTACACATAAACCAATTTAAGTCATCAGAAACCGATTTAAACCTATAACAGAGCATAAGTGCAGTTCATATAAACCAATTTCAAAATGTATGAAACTGGTTTAAGATAAACCTGATTGAATGTAATATCAGACTTAACTGATTTGGGTCAAACCTGTTCATAAAACTTCTGTTCCAGACCCTGTCCTGGTTTCAGTTAAATCGGAGTCTCCCAGCATCCCAGCATGCTTTCCAGCCAGGGCTGGGCTGTGCTGATTGCTCCAGCACAGAAGAGCTGGAGAGGGTGGGGGCAGGGACTGCCCCTCCTCCCCCTTCCCGGCAAACCCTGGCTGGGGGCTGGGGCTGGGGAGAGGAGTTAAATCCCTCTTCCCCCAAGTAAAACAGAGTTTTCCTGTCCTGCTAAACTTAATGAAAGTTACTGCTGGCTGTAACTGTAGGGTTATCATACATCTCGGTTTTCTTGGACATGTCTTCTTTTTTGGCCCCCTGTCCTCCTGTCTGGGTGGGTTTTTAAAATACAAGCAAATGTCTGGGTTTTTGCTCTGCCTCTTCCCCCCCCCCCGGCACTTCCTGGCTGCTTGGAGCTGGGAGCAGTGGGACAAGGCAATGGTGGGCCCCAGAAGCTACTCGCAGGTAAGAGAGTGAGAGACACAGAGAAACAGGGACAGAGACAGTAGTGTCTGTATCTGCATGCAAGTTGTGTGGGCAGTGGGGTTGTGAAAAACAAGGAGCTGTAGGTAAGGAGTGAGGGGCACTGGCAGGGCTGGGGGGAGCAGGAGGGTGCAGGTCAGGAGAGAGGCATGGGGGGGTGCGCAAGTAGTTTCAGGTCTGGAATAAGGGGCACTGCCAGGACTGGGGGGTGGGGTACATGTGGCTCATAAGCTACAGTTTGTCTGACTGTTCATTAAACAGGCTGAGAGAGAACATGGTGCCTCTTGATTCAAGTCAGGGTTATCACCAGGGATCCTGGTTTAAAAATCACAAATTCTCTCATAAAAATTCACAAGTTCTCTGATTAAAACCCCCCAAATCCAAGTTTGCCTGCAATTAAAATGAAATGTCACTACTGGTATCAGTTGAACACAACGTTTTATTGATATATTTACAATGTTTAAGCAATTTGGAAGCTTGTCAGTGCCTCAATCATTATAATAAAATACATTCTAAATACCTATAGATTTGGGCAATTGAGTTTTCTTATCATGGAAAATCAGAGCTCTCCCTGCCCCTTTCGCTAACCAGGATGCCGGTCAGGGCTTCCCACCGTGCTGCCCTCCATGGCCCAGTGGGTAGGACCCAACAGAGCAAGACAGAGTGGGACTAGGTGGGGAGGCTTGGTGCCACCTCCAAGAGGCCCACACTGCCATCATGGGTGACTGGTGCCTCCTGAATCAGGGGGACACTTGCCCACCCCCACCAGCAACAGTCAGAAACCAGGGGGGATCCTTCTGCAGCCTGTCGCGCTGACCCAGAAATGCCAGCAGTGCTTCTCCTGGCACCCCCACTCCCCAGCTGGTACTACACTCCTGCCTGCCCCCCATGCCAATCACCTAAGCAGGGAATGCTGGCTGTCAGGGGGTGCACCAGTGCATGTACACCCCCATGTACCCCCATGCATCACCACTGGCTGCCATGATGAGGTGCACCCTGCCTGCCCAGCAACAGTGGGGGTGGTGGCATGAAGTTGTGCACCCTGCTGCTACTGGGTGGGCAGGGGGCACCTTGCCATGGTGATGCAGGGCTCCCAGATGTGGCACTGAGCCTCCCCACCAGGACCTGCTCTGCCCTGCCATGCTGAGTCCCACCCTCTAGGCTGCAGAGGACCCAGTGCAAGGGCAGCAGGGAAGGGAGCCATGTTTTTCCATGGTAAAGAGAAAACCCAGATCCCCGGTTACCACTATACTCAACACATCACAATGACATGGCTATGTAATAATGCTTTGATAACATCCTTGCCACTGCATCCTTTCAAAACCATCAACGACACTACAAACAAGATTATCCAGTGTACTGCTTCTGCGCTGCATCTCTAGGCTTATATGATTTTCTAAATGCTGAGAGTGGGTTCCATAAGCAAAGTGATTTAACACCAAATAATACAAGGAATTTAGATTCATTCCCATCTATGTATCACGGATCTCTCTCCCTCTCACCTTGCCCCCCTCCCGCGAGATTGTTAAAACCCAGCCTACAAAACTGGGTAACACACATGCAGAGTGCTTCATAGTTCTCTGTGACACACAGATGGCGTTGACAGCTGTGGGAGATAGACACTGCAGGTCATGCTGTAGCTACCTTCATCCCCACAGCATTTCTCTGCTTTACAAAGTTAGACCACTCAACTCTGAATGATAAAATGGGTTTATGAGCACCTGCCTGGCACTGTACCCCTAACAAGATACCTCTGCAATTATGGTAGCAATATATGAGTCTATAAGTAGACTTCCTCCAGACCCTTTCACACTTTCTGCTACCAATATATGTTGTCCCAGGTGTTTATCCTCCTCTATAGCTATCAAACTTCCCTCCTTTTATTTCACTCATTGCCCTGCTTAAACCTTATTGGTACATATAAACTGACAATTTACATAAATAAAGAGAAAAGGTTGAAACTTGGCATTTCTGTTTCATTGCAATGTTGACATTTACAAGTAGCTTGTTCCAAGTCAGAATGAAAAAATAGATTTAAAAAAAAAAAAAAAAAAGGGCTTCCAGGCTCTCCGTGGTGTGGCAGGAATCATGGAAGCTGAAAAATCTCCAGTTCACACCAAGGTCTAAGGGATTTAGACTTCATGACATGGAGCTAGAGCTTGTGGGCTTTCAGGATCCTAGGAGGCAGCTTCATGACAGAGAGCCTGAAAGCCCTCTGAACTCTCTGGTCCACATTTTCCAACAAAATCCTGTCTCATTAAAAAATTCCCAACAAGCTGTACCCACAAATATTCACAATGAGCACCCAAGTACACAGAGTACATTTGAAAATGCCAAGCAGCATTGTATACTCTATGTTTATTTGGGCACAGAACTGTTCTGGGCACAGGTGTCTCATAAAAGAACACTGATGTACCTTGGGAAATTTAAGAGTAGACTGCAGTGGGGAAGAAGTGACTTTCAGAAAAGCAGCAGTGCCTGAAGAGTATGATCCATTGAAGCATAGCTGTAAGAATTCTATGGATCAACTTCATAGCATGCACACAGCTTGGGCAAGCTCTACTGAAGGCTGATTTTTAAACATAAATTTATTTTTTAAAAATAAATAAATGAGTCTTGCCCCGATATACTTTGAAAATTGTTTAAAACCTCAATCTGGGCATTCTGATATTCTGCAGAGTGTCCAAAGAAGGCCCTATGGAAATTCTTCTGTACACAGATAAATAGGAATATCCAGATGGCACTTCCCATGAACTCTAAGACCTCCCTGGCATTTTAAGTAATTAACTTCCTATTTCCTGCTGACCCTAGTTCTTTCACCCTCCCTCCCATTCTTTGCCAGTAAGAACTGAGATGGTGCCAAAGCACTCTATTAGAAATCAAAAACATTCCAAACTTTCACAGTCCCATTTTCTTTTAGACCTGATGATGATGTCAGGAAGCTCTTGCCTCTTGAAACAGATTGTATGTATGATTACTTAAGATTGCCTTATCTAGACTTCTAGGTTTGGGTTCTGTATTGATTTGATAACACACCAAAAGGACATTCAAACACAGTCTTTTCCAGGGACAGAACAAGAAAACAGACACATAGATTACAAGAACTGAACATTTCACAATTGCTTCACTGATATACACAATGGGCATTTATACCCATGATCCAGGAGTGTATGTATGGGGGGTGGGGAAGGGAGGGCAGTGGTTTGATTAAAGCAGCTCCAAGAGCCACTGTAATTAAAGTGCCCGGAGTGTCATGTGCATCAGGGTCCCCACATTGAAAAATGGTGGTGGGAGCACTCTAACCAAAGCTCGTTTGATAAGCTTTAGTTAAAATGTCCCAACCACCATTTTTCAGTGCAGGGATGCTGATACACATGATGCTGGAATCTGCTGGAGTGCAGTAATTACCATGCTCCAGACTTGATTAATCGTGTGCTCCAATGCACTGTAGTTATGCTTATCTTATGCTCTGCAGAGCCGAGATAGGGGGGTGGGAAATATAGCCCCTACCCCACCCCACAAGCCTGGCCCAGCTCCCACCAAGACCCCAGCAGGGTTAGCGGGATGCACACAAGATTGGGGGGGAGGGGGAGGGGGCGTCTCCCTTCTCCCATTTCCACTCCTTTGTCCACTGTGCAGGGAGGAGATTCTCTCTCCTCTCTGCGATAGCCCTGGGCGTGCTGCTGGGCTGGTGCACACATGCAAGTACAAGTCCAGCACACAAAGCCAGATGGGATGCAGGCAGAATCACCTGAAATTAACACTCTCAGGGAACCTCTTCCCTAAGAACACAAGTTCTCTAAAGTGCTGTGCCTTAGAGTGCACCTGTTTGATAATTCAGCAGAAGAGGGTTAATTTTTCTGCATGATCAGACATTTTTAAAGCATTCTGCAGCCATGAACATTTATTACATTACAACTGTAGAGGGACTCATCATGCAAAAAATGTAACTTCTGTAAGTGCCCAATGTTTTAGGCACTAGCTTAGGACCTGGGACACCTGCTGTACCAGACATTTTGTATTAGTTTTGGTGTTTCAGTTCCCCATCAGTAAAATGGAATCACAACACTTCCCTAAGTCATAGGTATATTTAGACAACAGCTATATTCAGGGAGAGATCCAGAGGGGGAGCTCCAGAACTGCTCCTGTCCTGCTGCATGGGGGCCAAGCTCAGCTGGGAACAGTAGCAAAAGCGGGTTCCTCCTCAATGCTAAGTCCCCTGGGTGTCCCTTTCAGTCCAAGAGCAAGCCCAGGCAGGGGGAACATGCCCCTCTCCACTGCTGTCCAGAACAAACCTTTTCTTTAACCAGCCTTCAAGGAAGCTCTTCAAAAACTCATGAACACCTCTTTGTGAAAGCCAGAGTGTAAATAAATACTCAAGTGACAAAGATTCACTTGTCTGATAGGAAAAGATGGCAGAAAGAATTTGTTCAGAAACCTGTGAGCAGGGCTAGCATATACACAAAAGCACCTTGTAAGATCCCTGGGAAGTTTGAGCCCTTCTGCTTCTGCTTTCCCCACTCTTTGCATGGGTCCCCCTAGATCTGCACAAGGGTTGAGGAAGTGGCTTTCCCATCCAGGGGGAGCCCAGATAACTTCTCATTCCCAGAACAGCTCAAGAGAGGGATGACAGCCCCTGCCAGCAGCACTCCTGCTCCCCTTGCTTCTGAACACTGGCAGAGAAAGTTCCAAAGACATTTTTCCCCACTGCATAGTTTGTCCTTTGAACATGAAGCAGGTCACAGTTTCCATTCAGTGATACTAGCTGTTCTTAATGAAAATAATGTCTGCCGGGGGGTGTTATATTAGCGAATGTAGAAAATGTATATATATAGCAACTAATTTGGGTAATGATCTCTTACTACTTGTCTACCATGTATCAGAATCTGAACTGTAACTAATACAGCAATTATATTTCTTTATAGACAGGTGTAATTTCTTTCACAGAAGAGCATATTGTAATCCCTTTTCTATTATACATATTTATGCTGCACCCATCAGTGTTATCCCTTTTATTTTAACAGTTATTGATAGAGCTCTCAGGTTCCTTTCTCTGTCTGCCTTATTATTCTACATGGTGGTTCGACACAAAGGGTGGTGGTTGACGGAAGTCAATTGTCGTGGTGCGCTGTGACCAGTGGGGTCCCTCAAGGCTCTGTCCTAGGGCCTATACTATTCAACATCTTCATTATTGGTATCAGAAGTGGACTGGCAAAGTTTGCCAATGACACCAAACTTTGGGGTAAAGCATCCACACTTGAGGACAGCAGGGTGATCCAGGTAGCCCTTAACAGGTTCAGAAAATGGACGGATAAGAACCTGATAGTATTTAACACTGAAAAATGCAAGGAAGGAAGGAAAATGCAAGGTTCTCCACCTTGGGAAGGAAAACCCACAGTATGCTTATAGTCTCAGCAGTGCTACGCTGGCTAGCACTATGGTTAGAAGGAACTCGAGGGACATGATTGACCACAAGATGAACATGAACCTTCAATATGATGCTGTGGCTAGTAAAGCAAGCAAAATGCTGGCTTGCATCTATAGATGCTTCTCAAGCAAATCCCGGGACATCATTCTCCAGTTGTACTTGGCCTTGGTGAGGCTGCAACTGAAGTACTACGTCCAGTTTTGGGCTCCGCAATTCAAAGAGGATGTGGAGAAGCTTGAGAAAGTGCAGAGGAGAGCCACGCGCATGATCAGAGGTCAGGAAAACAAACTTTATGATGAGAAGCTGAGAGCTATGGGACTCTTCAGCCTGGAAAAGTGCAGGCTCAGGGGTGATCTGATGGCCACCTATAAATTTATCAGGGATGCTCACCAGGATCTGGGGGAACGTCTATTTACTAGAGTGCCCCAAGGGATGACAATATCGAAGAGTCAGAAATTCCTCCATGACCGTTTCAGGCTGGACCTAAGGAAGAACTTCTTTACCGTCCAAGCCCCCAAGGTCTGGAATAGACTGCTACCAGCGGAGGTGGTTCAAGCACCTACTTTGAATGCCTTCAAGACACATTTGGATCCTTATCTTGCTGGGATCCTATGACCTGTGCTGACTTCCTGCTCTTGGGGTAGGGGGCTGGACTTGAAGATCTTCCGAGGTCCCTTCCAGCCCTAATGTCTATGAAATCTATTAAATGGATCTTAGAACCCTTCTTAATTGTACAAGAAGTTATTACTCCTCACTTAGTATTGGCAACAAAGGCTTTGCAAACAAATTGAAAGATGATAATCAATTAATGCCTATAATATCGAAGTCTTTCAGAAGTAGGAATATTCCTTTCTAGGGATATGTTCTAGGAAAATTAGGTAATTTTTATTTTTAAAAATGATCATTTCCAACCTATTATCTTCTTCACTGAAGACATTACTATTATATCATGTTTTGGCTTTGAGACCAATTGCAATATGCAATGATGTACTGAAAAGCAGGTTTTTGAGCCAATTACAATATTATTTATTTATTCATTCACTCCCCCGCCCCCCCAATAAATAAATAAATCAGCATCATGAACATTGCTTTTTTCTTCCAGGTCATAAGCCCAGTGGAAAAAATTCTTTTTATCAACCAATTATCCAGTTCATATGCTGGGATAAAATGCATGCACTACAACACTTAAAAATAATATCTTCTTAAAGACATTCTGGAATCTGCTTGTTTATAGATATTTCAATCTATACTTTATCCAGCTCTGAAAAAAATGGTCTCTGTCTCAATTACCAGTACATAGCCTGTATTTCTCTATGCATCTTTTTAGGAAGTCAGGCATATATTTTGCCCAATGTAAGTAGTACATGCATCTGAGCTGTAGTCTACTACAATACTGTTTATGTTGCAAACTTGAATTTAAAAGTCTCACTTTAAAAGTCCCTGTATTACAGGAAATTTAGCCACTATCCAAAGAGAGAAAACTATAATTCTGTAAGGGAATACTAATAAGCAATATGAAACTTCTCTCAAAGGCCTGTGCAAAGCTTCAGTTGCTGATTCGATTCAGGAGAGATTCAGCCTGATTCGGTAACTGAATCTCTAAATCCAAATTGAATCAGGGGACCGATTAAAAGGTCCAAATCAACTTGACGCTCTCCATATCTTTCGAAAAGATTCAGAGAGCTTGGATGATTCGGACGGTCCCTGGTGGCTGCAGCAGGGAGCTGTAGCCAGACCCAGAGCTGGTAAATATGGGTACCGGGTGGGGGGGGCTGGAAAAGTGGGGAGGAGACCCAGGGGAGACCCCTGCCAGGCCCCATCCCCTGCCTGTTCCCCCAGCTCCCCTGACCACTCCCTCAGCCCCCCATGGGTGCCCTGTCCACCCCAGCTCCCAGTGTTTTAAAAAAAAAAGCCCCAGCCACCAGGTGCTGCTGGGGGGGACAATCCCCACTGCCCCACACTGCCCCATGCTGATTGGAAAGCTCTGCCATGAGCCCCTGCCCCTTCTCCACCCCCCATGGCTGCCCTGCCAACCCCAGCTCCAACACTTTATGAAAAAAAAAAAAAAAGAGAGAGAGAGAGAGAAAAACCCCAGGGCTCACCAGTTCCTGCAGTGGCCTCGGGGGGCTTGTGCAGAGCCCCACACATGGCACAGGGCAGTGGGGGGGTGGTGTAGCAGGGATCAACCTCTGCCAGCAGGAACCGGTGAGTTGGGGGTGTTTCTTGCTTGCTTTTTTTCCTTAAAGGGCCAGAGGTGGGGTGAGCAGGGCAGCCATGGGGGGAACTAAGGGAGCAGGGGGGTCTGAGGGGCTCATGCAGAGGCCCCCAGGGCAGTGGGGGGGCCCAGCAGGGATTGCCCCCTGCCTGATAACACCCGCTGAGTTGGGCCATTTTTTTTCCCCAAGTGCTGGGAGCTGGGGTGGGCAGAGCTGGCACTGCCGGGCTGGGAGAGTGGGAAGGGGATGGGCCTGTCCTGGATAATTCAGCTGAATCGATTTGGGACAGTGATTCGAATCACCGAATCGAATCACTGTCCCCCAAATCAGCTGAACCCGAATCCAAAGCGAATACGAGCTACTTTTCACAGGCATACTCCCTCTCAGTTTACATATCCATATGCACTCCTCTAATTATTTTGTACATAATAAATGCAAAAGAAGGACTAGAGAAAAAAAGATATATGCTAAAAACTGTAAGGTTAATGCAGCCTGGCCAAAAGCCAGGTGAACTGAAGTGGGATTGAGGTAAAGTACCCAAAACATCTTCTTTCCCCACTTGCAGAGCCTAAGGATAAAATAACTTTGCAACAGATTCCCTCCAGAGTGCCTAGCAGATGATTCACATCTCTGCCTTCAGGTAATTTTTTTTCTCTAAGCAGGGAGAATGATTTTATGGAGGTGGTAGGCAGGTTCATAGAGGATTATCTAACTCATGGAAAGGAAAATGCACATTTTGTCAGTATGGTATTTCCTATTGGGAAATAAGCAGCTGAACTTGTTTGTTCATATATGCATTATTTGGAAAAGACTGTACTGCATTGCTGGTGCTGCATTAATCACCTGTGAGGTGCCATAAGGTTGCAATTCAATGAAAGGCTCATTTATTCTGAAACTTGAGCATTTTAGACACAAGGGGCATTTTTACATGTGCTCCAGGGGTGGGAATGGGGAAATCTAATTAGAAACACTGAGAGCTGCTCTAATTAAAGCATCTGCAGTATCTCATGTATCAGTGTCCCCACGCTTCAAGATGGCAGTGGATGTGCTTTAACTATAGCTTGTTGAAACAGCTTTAGTTAAAGGAAGCCCACCACCATTTTAAAGAGGAGAAACACAAATACCTGGGATGTGGAGGCTGGCTTGTGTGCACTAATTAGCATGCTCCAGCAGGCTCCATTAATTGACTCTGCTTTGACATGCTGTAATTGCTGTGTATTGGAGCAGCCTCCCCATAAGTACAGGCACCCAAGAAGAGCATTTCACCTTGCACCTAAGGCTAGAAAGCAGACATTTCTTCCATTTCCCTTTCAAATGGTAAAGTACATTTTCCCTACAGAGAGCAAAAATGATTGGCAACATATAAAAGTTATCATGGAAGAATAGATCTTTCAGAATAGCACCAGTGTCACCTAACTCCTGTCCAACTATAAGGATAAAAGAGCATAAAATATATACTTGGCTAAGTTTGAAAGATTTTGGAAGCAACCTAATTCAGTATATTTATGAGTCATAAACTGAGATTCTCTTATGTACTTGCATTCAAAATTCTTCAGCCCTCTCCCTTCAAGCCAAAGCTTGGGTTAACTGTAAATTCTAGATACTGGAAAGATGACAAGGTAAAAGATCTGTGTGTACTGAGAGTAATATTTTGTACTATTTCATTGCTCATGTTATTATCCCATGCACTTCATAGAATATATAACACAAAATGTGCGTTCAGAAGAGCTTGTGATCAATTTTTTGCACAAATGACCAGAAAATAACAGAGTTGAGACAGAGGATGGGTAGGCAGACAGAAATCACAGCATTAAGGGGTATTGTCATATCTTATAAAATGAAAATGTGCTGGTTAACATGATGCATTGAACACAACAGTACAAATTAAATTAAAACTTATGAGATGGATGGAATATTAAACTCAATTCCATGCTCTGGAAAGGTGTCAGATTACTGCCCGAGAAATAAAGTCATGTGCAGAGTATTTTCAGCAAAGCTACACTAGTTTAGTTTCACCAGAAAGGCTCTTTTCAGGACAAGCAAGCACTTTGTTGGAGAGACTACCATATTGAGATAAAAGGATATTCAATCATTGCATCAATCTAGTACAGGATGGCTGTAACTGACCACCTTCTTAATTAACAGTTGGACAATACAATTCTTAAAAAATAAAAAATAAAAAAAATCAATAGGGAGTGCCTCTTAAAAACAATAACAGAAGCAAAATATGGCCCATGATGTGGACACAAATTGATCACACACAAACTGTTTTACACAGGCCTTATTTTTCTATTTGTATCCTTTAGATGTTCATGTGCTCAGATATTTGTTTTCCTTTTGAGAAAGTTCAGTTTCCATGTGAAACAGCAAACAGACACTAGAGGTCTCATTGTCCCTGAAACAAAACCAGAGAACACTCTCACAGAAGAAACCAAAGACAGCAAAAAATGTCACAATCTCACTTTTATTCTGTAGCAATATTTTGCACTCCTATAGTAACTTCCAAGAAATAATCAGTTCTTTCCAAACAATTAATCTTCACAACCACTACAAAGGTTAGAGAGGTACTTTTATATTTTACAGAAGGAAAACAAGCAGCAAGAAGTTCAGTTAAATGTCACAATAGAAGTGTGTGTCAGAGGCATTTTTGAATTTTTTTAAACAGTGAAATAATATGAAAATAAGATTAAAGTATTCATAAGGGGCATCTTATAAAAGTGAATATTGTTATTCAATAACATTCACATAATATCAGGTATAGTAATAAATAACACACTACATTCAAAATTACCACTGACCAATGTCCAGAATATTGTAGACCAGTTGGGCCCTGCTGACTGTCGCTACAATACAAACATAAGAATCTGAATTATCTCAAGTTCCCTTCTGCTTATATAAGGAGACCACTGCTATACTTCATAAATCTATTCACCATAAAGTTGACTACAGTTAAAAGTAACTACAGTAGCAAGACTTTTTCTTTTATGACTCTCAATTGCCTACCTGGAAGTTAACGGAAAACTCAATCTAAACACTTTAAAATAGGAACCATTTCCCATGCTCCATTTCACAAAAATCTCCGGTCTCAATCCTGCAACAAAGGGTGGCTCTGTTTCTAAGTAAATATAAACATCAGAAGCTCAAAGGCACACACATTACATCTTTTAGCAAAAGGCACCACATAAAATGAGGAAAGAAAATGGCCTCATCTAAGGAGCTGCAAACTGAAATCTAATCCCCACCCTAAATTAGGGCCTTACACCTATTAGGCAAGAAGTCACAGCATCTAGTTTACTTGTATTGTTGCAGCAGTGATAAAACAGAATCTGGGGCTTCATTATACTTAGCACTCACAACAAAAAAACCCACAGTTGCTGTCCTACGAAGCTCATGATCAAAGTAAGAAACACAAGGTAACTCTGTTATACCTCTGCTATCTTTTTCTTATTGTTGCATTTATCTTCTCAATCATGCTTTGTGCATGATTTTAAAAATTATACCATAAAGAGAGTAAAAAACATTAAAGTTAAAGTGAAGAAGAGATGTACCTGAAATCACTCTACTGGATTCAAACAGCCTTCCATTTTACAGAGGTTTGTAGGTCAAAACACATTCCTACTTGAAAAAAGAAAGTGTACAGTGACATAATATTTGTATTTCTACTGGAAATCAGACTAGGGTACTATAAAGAATAGTTATTGGATAGAAAGGCAGAAAAACGTACTGAGTAAAAATAAAAACCCATAAAAAACAAACCTCACAAGATGTCCCAGAGTATCTCAAAGTTAGCACTTTTCCCACAAACCTTTTTAGGGTTTGTCCAGGAACAATGGACATGGATGTCTGAATGACTGCACTTTTTCCATGGATAAAATGGTGCATCTTGGGAGAAATGTGACATCCATTTTTAGTCAGACAGACAGTCAAGGTGGTAGTGTTATCAGGAGGGAGTGTGCTGAGTCATATGTATGCTAATACAAGGGGAATGATGGGTAGGATATTGAAAGGCTAATATATCAGACCTTAGCCCTACAAGTTCTACAGTAAAACTCATCAGAAATCAGCAAAGAAAATGTTATTGTTTTAGAGAAAACAAGATAAAGGTATGTAAAGTTTCAGGGCTAGTTTTGAGTACTTTATAGAATTCAGAAGAAAGTGAATTATGAATCAAATCTGGGGAGAATAAATATGAAACAACAAAAATAGGTTCTTGGCTAATGCCAAGTGAAACTGTGCTGGGGCCTGCCAACTTGAGCTATCACCAGTCCCTAGGCTTTGCCACATTGCAAGTGTCTGAACCATGCTTATAATAATCTTACTGTGTGGGTGCAGTCATTAGTAAGTATTGTAAGAATGCTACCTACTTTGTAGTTGGTATTTTGTTATAGCATTTTGGAACATTCATTTAAAGTGACTGCATAACTGTTACTGGTTTTTGGATTAAATGAAGGAATTTTAGTTGAATTATATAATCAATCAAATTCCAACATACTTAATTCTCTCATTCCTTGGAGTCTAAGGCCAGCAGAGATTTCCTATGCCTGAAGAAGGGCGACTACGCCCAAAAGCTTGCCTAAAACTTTTTTCCAGCTACTCAGTTGGTCTAATAAAATATATCACCCAAAGAACCTTCCTCCTTATGTCCTTAGACCAACATGGCTACAACCAAAAAACCTAGCAACATACTTTCCTCCACTTCTTGTAAGCAAAAGTCACAGAACATATTTGCATAAAACGGGAATTTGTTCGAATTCTATTAATGTCTGACCAAAACTTGTTTTCATTTGAAATTTAATAAACATGCTTTTTATTTGTGAACATATCTTTTCCAGTGTGCAAATTTAAACCCATGCAAGTGTCATTTCTATTTATATGCACTGAAAAGGGGATGGTTTAACAAAAACCACCAAAATTGTTACACAAAAAATTAAAAGTTCAGGTTCTCCAATCTGGCCTATGTGCACCAATCCATCCCCAACCAGAAAAAATTCAGTAAATTATAACAACATGGAGCCTAAGGCAAAAGCTAAAAGCTCAGTCAGAAGTACAATTAGAAAAAGAACTGATGAAACCTCAGAGAAGCAGAGAGGGAGGAGTAAAATGACAGTAGAAAATGTAGGTGAAAGGAGCCACATTTTACCACCTATTCCTGTTATGCAGACAGGGCACGTTTCAAAACCTATCAGAGACAATTTGATTTTTCAGACCTAGTATATGACTGAGCAGGCCAAACCATTTTGCAAAATTCAAAAATATAATGCCTAAGTGCAGCTGAAACTGGAACCCTGGTAACATACGTTCTCTCCCAAAATAAACAGAGAAGAAACAGAATGCAGAAAAAAAAAGAGATGCGGCCTCTAAGGCTTGCATGACAATCTAAAGTAACTTATCTATAGCAGAATGGTAAAACATGTTGGTGGGTCAAGTTATGAGCAGTAAGATCTACAAGACATACCTATCCACAGAGGAAAGCAATCAGCCACAGCTGCGACTTCAGTAGTGACCCTAAAGTGATCACGTGGCTTCTTTCTGTGGCTTAAGAGGATTTTCTCATCAGTCTCCTGGTATGTTTCTCAGACAATGCCTATCTACTCAGCAGGGATAGGAGATTATTGGCTGGCAAGAAAAATAATGTTGGCCTTTAGGGAGGTAAGGTTTTAACATCTCTTTTACACCAACCATTTAAAGAAAGCACTATCTGTAGAACTACAAAATACTAACTTTACAATTAATTTCTGCCCAGATGTTATATCCAGCAGTCAGTGGTACACCGCTGTAATTAGCATGTCATATTATGCTCAGATGTTAGTTAACCTGCAAACAATATTCTCCATTACACTAGCTGTCATGAAAAATCTAAATGGCACTTTACATTTAGCAGCAACACACCCTAGCAACAGGAAGAGATTGAAGTAAAATGGCCTAGTTGCTATAGTAACTATCACAGACCATCTGTGGTCAAATGGAACCATAGAAAGAGAAACAAAATAGGTGATTTTGTTCACTGAAAGACTATTCATACAGTAAAAATACATAGAACCTTCAAACTGGACTTGGATATTATCACATTTTAATTAGATTTTTAAGCAATGTCACGTCTCTACCTATTCTCCATATGCTTCAGAGAAGACCTCGTTAGCCAATTTGATCACTAGTAAAATTCATCATTGCTGAATACACACACACACACACACACACACACACACACACACACACCCTGAAATATTTACCTGCTACCAAAGAAATACTCCATTGACTATGTATAAATCGTATGCTAATATATTGATTGGTAATTCTTTTCTAAGATTCAAAAACTGCAAGGTGGGAACAGATGTGATATTTTCACTATTGTAAGATTCATAACTAATTTTACAGTGTTAGAATTTTAATGGCTTATCAACTATTTCTAAAATATAAATGTTCAACTGATAATTTTTTCTTTATTCCCACAAGCAAAAGAAATCAGAAGATGAGAAAAAACACAAAGACACTTTAACTGAAGAGCTTTTCCATTAATAGGATACAGTTAGGCTGCTTACTTAGTATGCTGGACAGAATAACATTACATTAATGAAACCCATATATGCTTATCAGGTTCATTTAACACCAGCAATGCAACCTACTCTCTTTTCTCCAAAAGTAAAAATTTTCAAACTTGATAGCAACAGAGAATAAAGTGCCAGTAACATCAGCTCAGGAAAACAGTAATGTGGTAACTTCAACTGTTGATGGAAGCTCCTTTAACAGGTTTTAATACGTTATTTAATCTTCTGCTAACATTAGAGTATTAAAATAAATTCTAGAACCAGAAAACAAAAGCGAAAACAGACAGCTTATAACAAACAAAATGTAAGCAAAATATTTTAAGCTTGTGACTCAGTAACATTGCTTTTGAATTCATCAAAAGATTATTTTCAGTATCATTCTTGTGTACATGAAATTAAATACCACAATGTAATGCAAGCCAGGGGAAGTGCTTCTTCTGTTCTATTCAGTACCAAGGCCTCACCTGGAGTACTGCGTACAGTTTTGGAATGCACACTTCAAGAAGGATCTGGACAGTTTGGAAAGAAGCAACAAAAATTATTAAGGGCCTGGAAGGCAAGACTTAATCAGGAAAGGCTGAAAGAACTAAGGTTATATAGTCCAGAGAAGAGAAGAGGTGGGATTTGATAACTATCTTCAAATACCTGAAAGACAGTTTTAGAGAGATAGGTTCCTCTCTTAGTTGTAGGGAACAAGACAATAGCAATAGCCTCAAGCTACAGCAAGAGAAATTTAAATTGGGGATTAGGAAGAACTTTCTGATGATGAGGGTGGTCAAACATTGGAACAGTCTACCTAGAGAAATGGTGGAATCCTTGGGAATTTGCAAGAGCTAGTTAGACGGATAGCTGGGATAGTTTATGATCCTGCTTTGAGAAATGGGTTGGATTAGACAACCTTGTCAAGTCTCTTCCAGACTACTTTCCTATGACTCTGTGATTCCATAAAGTCTTGTCTGCATAGTCTTATTAATATATTTTGATCATTAAATCAAATTCTAATTCTGTCTTGTTAAATAGCCCTGTATTAAAATACAAGCAACTTGAACATAAAGAGATATTTCAATACAGATAAGTTATTTCAGATTTGTCATCAGCAATTTAAAATCATATATCTTTTTATGAAGGATATGTGAACACATAATTAAGGGTTCAACACTCAGCCGGGCAGCCTAGTCCCCCAGCAAGGCCAAGACCACTAGCAATAATCTATCTAAAATGTATAGCAGAATTTACCCACCCCTGTATATTGTGTTTGATGCACATGCATATTTAGGCTGCAGCCATAACCAAGGACCATGAAGGTTCTGTACATCTACTACCTGCCTAAGCTTTAAGGGTTATGTAGCAGTATATCTCCTACATGAAAAAGAAAACAAAAATCAATGTATTTAGAGAGAAGCATTACAGATGACCCTTTTGCTCCATCCTTTCTTGTGCTTCCCATCACAGTCTACTCCAGTCATGGAAGTGGTGAACCCTTAGTTGAAACATCAAAAATCATTTTTTAATACATCTGTAAAGTATCCTAGGATTACAATATAAATTCAGCACTTCAGTATGATCTTTGATATTTCAACTGCTGTTACTTCAGGGAGAATAAGAGTTAATATTTCTTAAATATATACTCATCATGACTGGATTTTTTATTTGAATTAAATACACTTAAAAAACAAATGTTCAAAACATTACACCTGCAATTGGACAGGTTATGATAAAGTTAAGGCATTGTTGTGCAAGAGAAGTTCAGAAATCTCACTATACATCAAGTGACAGGTTTGCTTCAAACCAGATTTAGACAGAAGGCTGTCCCTAGTCTACCCAGTGGTATATGGGCATATGCTCAGGCAGCCTGGGGAAGTGAAAAAGCAGCCAGATATGATGCTAGCTACATCATTCCCTGGTTTGCCACTGACTATATGACATGCATTCATGACCCTAGTCTGATGAGCTTCAGTGGACCTTTAAGTGTTTTTCTTAAGCTAAAGTCTAAGATATCTGTAATCAAGTAAAATAATTTAAATTAAGTATAAAAATGTTGAAGCAGAACGTATGCATTGATAAGTTTTAAAGAAAGTCAGATTAACGTAAACAAGCTAACTGAGTGGCTAAGCACCTGGGAGCATAAGGTAAAGAAGGGGCCCCAAGAATCATCTTCTCCAGGGTTTCCCCACTTCTTAGGGTATGTAAAGATATTTGAGGAGGTTAGGAGGAGGTTGGATTGAGTTAAAAATGGACACCCATCTAATATGGGATGGGGGGCTTGATAGGGGAACCACTGCAGGGACTGGGGGGAGGCAAGCAGGCTCTGGGCAAGAATTGTGGAGGGGGGGGCAAATGAGGTTTGCAGGGGGACTGAGGAGCTGATAGGGTCCATAGGGGGGAATTGGAGGATATGGTGAGGCTAGAGGGGGCAGATGGGGCCCACAGGGGGGCTGGTAGGGTCTAGGAGGGTTTGGTGGGCTCAAGGGGGCTAGAAGAGTCTACAGGGCAGTTTGGAGGGAAGGGGCACTCTCTTCACCACTCTCTGGAACCAGGGGCTATTTTTAGTCCCCCACCCCCAAACAACCCCTCCCCCAAGCAAGCCTATCCCCATCTTCTGCCCACCCCTCCTCACACCCTGACTTACTTCCTCAGCTCCCAACACTGATGGACGCTGGTAAAATTGGAACCAGAAGTGGTTTGAGGGATGCTGGGGGCTGGGCAGGTTCAGGAGGCTTAGCTGGTCTTTGTGGGGGCCAGGCGCTAAAAATACCCTGGTGCCAAGGTGGCAGGTAGTGGAAGCACAACACTGGGCCTGGGGCCAGTGGCTGGGCTTTCCCAGCCATGGGGCTGCAGTGGGCACTGTACATAAGTTCAGCTAGATTGATGTCACCAGACCCGACCTAAGTTATTCTACCTCAGAGGTATACTTAACTTAGATTGAGGCAGCCATTTTTAGACTAATCTAACTGTCCTGAACTTCTGTAGAGTTCACACACACCTGGCCAAACTCAGTTAGATTGAGTGGTCATTTCTAGCACAATTTAACCTTAACATCTGTATGTACCCTTAGCGGCTGAGAGCTGCATGCTGCATCCTCTAGACCAGCATTTCTCAACCCATGGGTTGCAAGCCAAAAGTGGATCACAAGAATATAAGAAAGGGTTGCAAACAAATTTTAAAAATGGATCCTCCTTTAAAGGAGAAAAACTGTGGCTTTTTCTTTACAGGCTGGCAGAATTCCAGCCTGTAAGGGGCCACTTGGGACCCCCCATGCTCCACAACCCCGCCCCTGTAGCTGCACCACACACTGGAGGTCTGGACACTGGGGGTAGGGGGAAGTGGGTTGGGAATGGGGGGCACTGGGTTGGGACTGGCCCTCAATATTTACAAATGGGTCCTTGAACAAAAAGATTGCGAACCACCACTCCAGAGCACATGCCACATGGGCCACATGCTGTGCTGTACCAGTGGCCTCCATTTCCACAGTATCAACTTCCCTCCCTGCCACATCATGCAGCATAGTATCCCCAGATACCCTTGAGCTTCCTCAACCCCATGGGCCACACCACCCAGCCTGCTCAGAGGAGTAGGGGCTAAAAGCCGAAGAGGAAGAAGGGAGGCCTTGAGACCCCAGTGACAGCAGCAGAAGGGGAACATACTCAGACCTGAAGCCCAGTAGCTGTATGTTAATCCCTTGAAAGGACTACATGCAATCCACAGGCTGCCAGCTGAACACCCCTGAACTAATACAATACCCTGTACAGATGTAGTATGAATTGGTTCAGCCAATACAGCGGCTTTCGACAGCTGCATTGTCTTCTACAGCTATAGAGATAGTATTTTCTCCATTTCAGTTTAGTCCAGTTGTATAAGAAGTTCACTGAAAGCGAGAAGGCATAAAAAAGTCTGGTTTTAGTCATGGATTGTAACAAGCTGTGAAGCTGAGATCTACTAGTTGTTGTAGGACGATGACCAAAGATGATTAGTTCCATTTCCCGCTATATATCAGATTTTATTTAATCAATCAGTTTTCATGCAAGTTATGCTGACTAATTTTATGCCTTATGTAGCCATCACACTTAGCATTGTTTTATTTAACAAATAAAAAAAAATGCTGGTGTAAGGCATGTGAATTGTAATTTCCACACAATAACAGCTTGACACAAATTCAGAATAACAATAGTCACCTAGTAAATAATAAATTTCATTAATCATTTTCTAACACAAAATATACAAATTCAGATTCTGGAAAACTATGTATTCAAATTCAAAGTATGTATCAAGTTAAAAGTCAATTGATTAAATGTATTTCTAACAGCCTCCCAAATAATAAAAAGTAGTACAAAGTATAGCACAAAGAAAGCATTTAGCTGAAAATTCAATAAATACATGACCTCTAGAGGCCCCTTCCAACCCTACTTCTCTATGATTCCTATAAAGAGGATCAGCTGTGAAAGAATGCATTCCAGCCAGGATAGCTGATCAACTTCATTTGGTGGTATCCACTTATACCCACAATGTTTTTCATGCCAACATCCTCAGCTGTAGCTTTTAACACCAGGCAGTAAAAGTGAAGTCCCCGTTCTGATGACTACAATACAAATATTTAATATTTTTTTAACTTTACAGCTAAAAACCTTAAATTAAAATTAATAATGACATCTGTTATAAGGTTTACCAAAAAGTTACAAGAACAAGTGGGCAGCTGATGGGATGCTGAACAGCATGAATTATACTGGGTAATCAAAAGGAAGATATTAGCATCCGAAGAGATTTTGTTATTTGAACAGACGCAGAGAGTAGGCATTCTATTGTCTTAGGTACTGAAAAGTTCAAATTAGGCTTTGGGCATAAAACTCCATTTTTGGTAGCTAATTTTCAAAGTATCCAGCTCAATCTTTTAAGAGATTGAAATTTGCTATGTGAAATCCATCATAATCATTGTACCTTCCATAAGCACAAACAACAACTATTAAGGCCATTAGTAGACATAAATTCTGTGCATTTTTTATTACTATTTTTTTATATTATAATTACACAAAAAGCAAATCCCCACTTCGGACAAGACGACTCTCAGGAAGAAACAACTATCATGCATATCTTGAGCACTATCCAACACATCATAAACTTAATTCTTAATTAGCATCTGATGAAGTGAGCTCTTGCTCATGGAGTCTTATTCATCCCTGATTCAGTTAGTCTTAAAGTTGCATCCATACCCTGCCTTTTGTCTCAATAATAAATAATACAAATGAATATGTATATGAATATAAAATTTAGGGGTGAACTAATAAAAACTTTTTTGGCCAATATCAATGGCTGATTGTTAACCAGCCATATCAGCTGATACCAATCCAATTGCCAATACACAGGCCTGCAGCTTGGAAAGCAGTGTCCGGCTGACAAGTCTGGGTGGGGGGAGGTGGGGGGAAGGGCTGGGAAGGGCAGATTTAGGTTCCCACAGTGAGGGAGGGAGTGGTGTTCAAGCAGAGGCAAGCAATGCCCAACCGGGGAGGAGCATGGGATGGAGCTGCAAGCGGCTCATTTGTAGGATGTGGAGGGCGGAGACATGAATGCCAGCTCCACTGCAGGCACTGGCAGCACTTAGCAGTGGGAATGTGGTGGCAGCAAGCAGGGAGCTCCCCCAGGCAGCTGTGGTGCTGTCGGCAGCGAGGGAGGGGCATGGCAAGCATCAACAAGCTGTCAGCGGCCACCCACAGATGCCATTGGTGATCACAGACCACTCGCAGATGCTGCCAGAGGTGGCGGTGGCGGGGGAGGGGATGGCAAGCAGCGACGGCCTACAGGCACTGCCAGCACTACCTTTCCACAGGGGGTGCATGTGCACCCACGTGCACCCCCTACGTATCACCAGTGGGTGGAGAGGAGGGCAGCTGTCCTTCACGCACGCCCAGAAAGGCACATGGAGCATGTGCCCCATGGATCTGTGTGCAGGGCAAAGGTGGGCTGCCCACTGTTGGATCAGAGCCAGAGGGTTAGCCAGCCTCTTCCTGGTGGCCGGCCTCGGTTGGGGCTGACTACAGCCATCCCAAAATTCACTATAGCCATCCCATAGCTCCTCCTCCCAGTGCTGCCACTGCCCACCCTGAGTGCCACCCTGGTCCAGCCCCTCCACTGGGAAGAGGCTGGCACAGCCTACCCTCACCCCACACACAAATCTAGGGAGCATATGCCCTCCATGTCTCCCTGGGGGCTCCTGCAGTGGTGGGGAGCTGCTCCCCTTCCTACTCCCCCTGGATGAAGTGCCCAATGGCTCCATTCTGTGCCCCAAACACCACAGCTAGACAGCACCTGGCTCTGCCCCTGCACCAGCCCCAGCCCCATTCCTTCCCTCATCACAGGGGCTTCAATCTGGCCTCCTATGCCCCTCCCCACCACAGACTTACTGGCAGGAGGCTGCTTTCAAGCTGTCAGGCTGCATTCATGCTACAGCTGCATACATGCAACCAGCATTTATCAGTGACATTTTCAGTTACACCAGCCAAAAAAAGCTGACTACCAATAATGTCAATTTTCCTTTCATCAACGCCGATACAACATGAACCGATATATCAGTGCATCTCTATATACCTGCAGATCTCACTTTGGGTAGTTATAACAGGAATTAAGGATGTCAAATTCATACAATAGTAGCGAAGAGAACACAAAAAGATTTATACCAAACATTCTGAACGGTATATAACCATGCCCCTTTTCGTTATCAACACACAGGTTGTTTTAGAAGAGACATTCTGAGAGCTAAATTTAATTTAGGAAAACAGCTTATGACCAAATCCACATTATAGCTTTCTTTGAAACTAGACAAACCAATGTCTAGATCTCAATGGGTAGATAAAAGGAAAGCATAATGAGAGGGGATTTTTATTTACTGTCCACTGCAAATCTTTTAGGACATAGCAAAGCCCACAAAGTTAACCAACGTTAATGAAACTGACATTTTTTCCCCTCTTGGCTTGAGTACACACATTAAAATTTAGGGAAAATGTGTCAGGTGCTGATGATCACTTGTTGAACAAGAGACATCTGCTAACAATGCCAGAAATACAAAAATAGTTTTTTAGCTTTTTAAGAAACACCAAAACACAAGAGAATTGGAAGGCCAAGTGGAGATCAGAGAGATGCTGGATGCCAGCCAAAAGTAAAAACCAGAACTCTAACCAAAGCAAGAACCTAGCAGGAATAAAAGGAATACTAAAACAATAAGCAGAAGGCAGGGCAGAGATGTGCCTTATAAACTAACTGAATCAGAAATGTCTAAGCTTTTGTGAGCCTGAGAACAATAGGCAACACGCTTCTAAAATCTCCATAGGAGAGAGTGACTCAACATAGAAGGTGTCACTTTAAGAGAACAGTGCTCATCATTACAGAAGGCACCTGCAGATTAACACTATTCAAAACTCCTATCTAAAGGAAAGCTAAGTAAAAAAATTCTGAAAGTTTCCAGTGAGCCTGAGTATCTGCAGATCTGCAATAAAATAACCCAAACTTTTACTTGTCAGAACAAAATCAGGGTGATTCATTGTTTGTGATGGTGTCTGGGTTTTCATATTTTAGGGCAAGGTCAAGCCGGTCAAAAAGCTGGGAGACTGTGGTGTCGATGCCCACACGGTCAAATGGGTCGCCAACTGGTTGGAGGGCCGCACCCAGAGGGTGGTAGTGG
>NW_017728886.1:35351213-35364356 GCF_001723895.1 Crocodylus porosus
GCTCTTTCCTGCCAAGGCAGGGGGTTGGACTAGATGATCTACCTAGGTCCCTTCCGACTCTAGCTACTATGAAACTATGAAACTATAAGCCAGTGATTCCCCAAGTGTGTACTGTGAAACACTGTTGTGCTGCAAGAACAACAGAAGTGTGCCAAAAGATCTTGTTAGGGGCACCATGCCTCATAAACCCTGAATGAGGAGGTAAATTATCTCCTCCCCTGACTGGCACCCTGTGGTTGTCCCATCTACTCCAGCAACGCCTACAGCTGCTTCTCTGGGCACTGTTGCCACTGCTACTGCCACCTTCCCCTGTCAGTCCATGACTCCAGGTAGAACCAAATCAGGGACAGTGATCCAAATCAACCCCCATTCCATTCCACCCCCATGCTCCCAGAAACACTCTCTACTACAGGTGAGCAGGTAGACAGATTTACAGATGGTGCTGCACTTTGTACCCTGGCTAGTTCCTTCTACTCTTCCCACACTCTCAGTGCTGACAGGGGGGCACGGGGAGGGTCACTGGCACACGAGACCCTGGAGGATCAGTGGCAGCCCTTAAGTGACAGCAGCTAGGTCAGTGATTCTCAATTTTTTAGCCTCAAGGCTTCTCCTCTCTCCATATCTTTTCTGAATTTAGGTCCATTTCACCAATTTCAACTGTGGTCCAAGAATCATTAATTAATTAATCAAAATTAATAAAGAAGCACATTATATTGATAGTCAACCACTGTGTTTTATTTTGAATATATATATACACACACATACATGAATACATACATATTCAAATAATACACAAAAGTGTAAGTGTGAATGCACCATCAATTCTAAACCAGAAAAAAAAAAAGTGTGCTTCAGTTATCAACAAAATTTAGGACAGCCTGGGCACAACCACATGAGACACTAAAAGCACAGTAGACTAATTCTACTGCACATTAGTGTGTCACAGCAAAAGCCATGCTAATGCATTAATGCAGAGTGGAATTAGTCTACTGTGCATTAGCATCACATACAAAGATGTGCACCAGCACTACTGCACAGTAGCGCTGATTACAGCACATTAATTTAGTACCTGTTATCACAGGTACTAACTTTAATGAGCCATAATTACAGTGTATTAACGCCTGGGTAAACGTGCCCACCATGTGATAAATTTGCTGCACTCACAACAGAACCCTCAGCCACACACCAGATTATACTTCTCCGAGTGGACTGTCCCCTAAACCAGAACGTGCATGTAGTCATGAGCAATTGGAGCTGATTAACTTGTTTGAAGCCCTGCACTGATGTGGCTTGTGGATAAGGAGGCAGCAAAAGGCTAAGGGCATCACAACCAGTTACAGAAAGTTTCCCATACAGACACCGCATTCAAACTTCATACTAAAGGCACAGAGGACATACTACTTGAACCATCCCAAGAATGTCACTGATTGGGAACCAGTTCACAAATGCCCCTAGACAGAAGTGTATACGTGTACCCAGTAAGAGTTCTAAGTCGAACCCTCACCTTTTACAGATTGCACTGCTGCTGAAATGTCACCAGGGAGTGGCACAGTACCCAAAACATCATGCCTTCCAGTGGTTAGTGCCTGTAGTTTCCTCAGGATTTCTCTAGAGGAAAGGGAGAAATCCCCAGATTGCTTGGACACCAAGAAAAAGAAAGACGGTAATACCTGCATTACATTTTTTTGCCTCTCCCCTTTCTGAAAAAAACACTGAGTTAAAAAAGACTGGTTGAGCTTAATAAAGAACACTGTTATACTTTACCAAAATGTAGGTGTTTTTGGAGGTTCACAAATGTGTTGGGGGAGCTGGACCCTATCACAGGAAATGGACACCACTCAGTAGGATCCAAGGCTTATTTGGGACAAGAGCATGGTTGAGGGTGGAAACGTTGCCAGGGGCAGGAGTGGGGGTGAAAGCTGAAGCTAGGCGGGGCTTTCTTGCTCCCTGCTTCTGGCCTGCCACTGTTGCTCTCCACCCAACCCACAACCTATGACTTGGTTTCCCTGCCTCCCTGACCTGCACAGCCCATGCCTGTACTTGCTTGTATGCTACTGAACTCTGTGATGATATCCAGTAGGGCTATGTAAAGCCCTGATTCGATTCAGTGGAGATTCGGCCCAATTTAGTGAATCAGAGGACCCTTTAATCTCTCCGAATTGAATCAGAAAGATAGACACAGCTTAAAATGTTTTTTCTATATACCACAAGATAGCAGGGGTTCATAAACACTGCGATGCTAGGGTGTATGGAGTGCCCCACAGAAGTTCAGGGGTCTCCCAAGTACAGTCAGCAGCAAACCTGGAAGTGGACCAGAAGCAGTTCTGGTCTGCTTCCGGGTCCACAGTTTCATAGTTTGTAGAATCAGAAGGGACGTGAGCAGATCATTGAGTCTGACCCCCTGCCATGGCAGGAAAGAGTACTGGGGTCAAACAACCCCAGCAAGGTGTACATCTAGCCTTCTCCTAAAGACCCCCAGGGTAGGAGCCAGCACCACTTCTCTTGGAAGTTGGTTCCAGATCCTAGCTGCCCTGACCGTGAAGTAGCGCCTCCTGATATCTAGCCTAAATCTACCCTCTGCCAGCTTGTGACCATTATTCCTAGTCACTCCTGGTAGGAACAGGGACTCCCCCAATGCCTACTGGTCCCCTTTGTCTAGTTTGTAACAGGCCACTAGATCCCGCCCCCCCCATCAGCCTTCTCTTGTGGAGGTTGAACAGGTTCAGGTCCCGTGGCCTCTTGTCGCAGGGCTCTCAGGCATCCTGCGATGGAGACTAGGAATAGCTTGGGAGAGACCCCTGGGGCGGAAGAGGGGAAGCACAACTGCCAGTTACTAGGATTGTGCAGGTGTCGGTTGCCCTAGCAACCAGGGAAGCTGGGAACCAGGAAGGGGCGGAGCTTAGTCCTTCTTAAGCCCAGACAGAAGGCCAGGAGTTCAGTTCCCCTCTGGCGACTGCAAGAGCAGGAGCTCTGCGGGTGAGCTGAGCAGCCCGGGTCAAGGGTGCAGCCTGACTGACCGCAATGATGGAAAGGAAAAGGGAACTTGGACGGAGGTAAGGCGGAGCCTCCATAGAGTGGAGCTGGGTCTATGGGCTCGGGGCTTATGATTACGTTATGAGCCGGTAGGCTTCTGGTTATGTTGTAGCCACTTGGCTCATGATTTTCGTTGTTGTTATACCGGAGGACCGGGTGAGGCTGTAGGGGTGAGAGGAGGCCTCACAGGGGCTCCCCAGCAGCTTGGGGGTTCCCGGTGCCCAGTGGGGCACAGCAAGTGGTGCTCAGTTTCCAGGTGCCCAGTGGGGCACAGCGAGTGGTGCCAGGGGGCACAGCGGTTTGCGCCAAGAGGCGCGGCAAAGGCCCCACAGGGGGGCAACGGGCGCGAGAGGCACGGCAAAGGCCCCACAGGGGGGCAACGGGTGCAGGAAGCGCACGATAAGTCCAGATGAGGGGCAGTAAAAAGCCCGAAAGTGAGAAGGGCGCTGACGACCCAAAAAGGCGAAAGAAAGGGCCAGGACCCGATGCTATGTCCCGGGGGAGGATCATTCCGGCAACAACTGTGAGGCTTGGGCTGCGGTGCAGAGGAAGAAGGGAGCCTCAGACAGCACCCCTGACCATCAGAGCGCACATAAACGGGCAGCCTCCTGCCAGGTTTCATCATTCTTCACTTATGAACAAGATCAAGACGTGGCAGGAGAGAATAGGCGGGTGGTGGGACCATAGCAGAAATCCGGAGCTGCATGTGCAGAGAGACTCCAAAAGTGAGACTCCTGTCACACCTCTCCTCGTAGGACCTGCCCGGCTGCCCCCTGACCATAAGAATGGCCCTCCTCTGGACCCTCTCCATGTTGTCCACATCCTTCTTGAAGTGCGGTGCCCAGAACTGGACGCAGTACTCCAGCTGTGGCCTGACCAGTGCCGCATAGAGGGGAAGTATCACCTCCTTGGATCTGCTCGAGATGCATCTGTGGATGCATGACAAGGTAAGGTTGGCCTTCCTGACTGCATCCCCACACTGCCGGCCCATGTTCATCTTGGAATCAATGATGACTCCAAGATCCTTTTCTGCCTCTGTACTGATGAGAAGGGAGTTCCCCAGCCTGTAAGTATGGTGCTAGTTGTTCCTCCCCAGGTGCATCACCTTGCACTTGTCAGTGCTGAATCCCATCCCATTTTCATCCGTCCACCCCTGTAACCTGTCTAGGTCTGATTGTAGCCTATTCCTCCCTTCTAGTGTACCCACATCCCCCCACATCTTAGTGTCATCAGCAAATTTGAACAGGGTGCTTTTTACCCCCTCATCCAAGTCACTGATGAAGAGGTTGAACAGTGGGGCCTGAGGACTGAGCCCTGTGCAACCCCACTGCCCATATCCCTCCAGGTCGAAAACGACCCATCCACTACCGCTCTCTGGGTGTGACCTTCCAGCCAGTTGGCAACCCATTTGACTGTGTAGATGTCGACACCACAGTCCCCCAGTTTCTTAATGAGAACGGGGTGAGAGACAGTGTCAAAGGGCTTCCTAAAGTCCAGAAAGACTATTTCCACTGCTACGCCTACATCTAAGGATTTGGTGACCTGGTTGTAGAAGGCCACCAGGTTTGTCTGACAGGACCTGCCTCTAATGAACGCATGTTGGTTGCCCCTAAGCATAATCTCTCCTGCTGGGCCCTCATGGACATGTGCCAGAATAATTTTCTCAAAAAGCTTGCCCAGGATTGAGGTAAGACTAACTGGCCTATAGTTTCCCGGGTCCTCCTTCCTCCCTTTTTTGAAGATGGGAACCACATTGGCCCTCTTCCAGTTCTCTGGCACCACACCGGAGCACCGCTAGTACTCGTAAAGCCGTGCCAGGGGTCCCGCAATGACCTCAGCTAATTCCCTTAGTACTCTGGGGTGGAAATCATCCGGACCAACTGATTTGAATACACCCAGTCCCACCAGAAGTCCACCATGGAATGCGCTGGGGAGCCCCCTTGTGCCCTCCCTCCCAGTTCGGTGACTGGTGCCTCCTGGGTCTGGGGGTGTGGGCATCCAGGGTCCCCTGCAGCCAATCGCAGGTCTGGGGTGGGCCCACAGCACACTCTCTGGCAGACCTGTAAGTACTTCTGGTCCACTTCTGGGTTCACTGCCGAGCGTGTGGAGGGCACCCCTCCCCCTCATGAGATGTTCCATGTGCCCCAGCATCTCAGCAATCATGAGCCCCTGCTACCTAGAGGTATGTAGAAAAAACTTTTAAAGCTGTGTTTATGTCCAAATTGCTGATTCTCCAAATCAGCATCGAATCTTCAGATTCAGCTGAACTGAATCAAGGACAATGATCCAAATCAACAAGTCAAATCACTGTCCCTGATTCAGGCCAAATCCAAATCTGAATGAAATAGGGCCCACTTTGCACACACCTAGTACCCAGACTGGGGGTGACCAGGTGTGTGTATGCATACGGGGGAGAGGGGGATAAGGGCCCCTGCTACTTCATTTTGGCTGCTGGCTGTGCTGGGACTTCCCTTAGTCTCTCCCTCATTCTGCAGCTTTAAAAAGGACTTTGCCTAGAAAGCTTCTCAGGTACCCTGACAGGGCTTGCTGCAAGAGGGTAGCACAGAGGGTGAGGAACAATGAACAATTAATGAGCTCATTCACTTCACACAGAGCATGGAATTGACAGTCATTCTGTTCTATTACCAGAGCCATTGTGCAATGCCTGTCTCCACCTTCCCCCCACTGGAGACCCAGCAAGTTGATGTGTTTATTGTGACAGGCACAAGCACAAGTAGAGGTGGCACACAGGCCCCCTCCCCCCAGCCCCTGAAAGCCCCTCCACTGCCACCCATACCCCAAATGAGCCTGGGACCCATAGGGTGGAGGTGACATTTACAAAAATGCTTTTCAGGGTAGGCAAAAAAAGCAGAGTTCAGGAGTGGGGGGATAGAAATGGCCAGAGCACCCAGCCCCCTAGGAACCACAAGCAGGTGGCCATACAACCCCCCTAGCACCTGTCTACACACTCCTCTCCTCTCCCAGACCCACCATATGAGCCTGGGACCCCTACAAAGAATCCATAGCAGGGAAATTAAACTGACACAGAGGCTTTCTGCTTGCCCACCCCTGAAGGCTGTGGTCTCTGTAGGCAATAGATCTTTTGGCACTCAGGGGATCAGAACCAAAGAATACTTTTGAGCCAACTTCTGTCCACATAATTCTGGTAAAGACACATTGCAATAGACCAGTTTTTGGTCTATATAAAAGACTTGTTATCCAACTTTAAATACATATTTTTCTGATTTTTTTTTTTTGATTTTTTTTTTTTTAAACAAATTTAAGTGCTTCCTACAGCCTCAGAGATTGTTAATAAACAACAGGTCTACTTCCCCATATCGAAGGGAACTGCAGAAAATAAAGTAAATATTATACTGCTTATTATTTGGGAATTACTACCTCTATTGCACAGTCTACTGTATCCAATACAACCAATGGTCTGGTACAAGATTCATCAGAAGTTCTACTGTAAGCAAATAATACTAGTTTGTGCAGACGTCACCATCCATAAACAAATCATAATCCACGATGACTCCAAAAACTTAATGTTCAGCTAGGCTTGTTTGGAGTCTGATATATTAGAATTAATACAAAGTCCTTAATTTTTTTTTAACAACCTGAGATGGGTAAACTTACAGAAGAACTAAAATGCATTCTGACAAGACTTTTTTCTTCATCTTCTCTAACATCTGGAAAACTGCACAATGAAAACAGAGTCATTTCAAATGGCATTACAAAAGGTCAGAACAATGCTCCTAACCCTGTCAAGGCTGGCAAGATTAATGCTTGTTTTAGGTAAACTTAGGATCCACGTCATATATTTCAGACTAAATATAAAATTCAAGGAGCACAGGAAAAAAAGCAGACATTAAAAAAAAAGAACAAGGATTTCATTTTTTCAGAACCCCACACAATTCTGGAAATATTAACCATTTCACTGACATTATGGTGTGTATATGATTTCAATGACACATTAATCCAGGAAACTAAGAGAAGGCATGATAGATTACTACAGACAAACTCCTTGATCATAAAATGATTAAAGTGTAACACCCACAAGTCATCTACAAAATTCTAATTATTGTAGTAACCTACTGAATTTACATTTACAAAGCACTCACATTCAAAACATCTTGGTTTACAGTTCAGAAAACTCTATCACTTACTAGAACTTCTCCTGCAATAAGCCAACAACATGTAATTTTAGCTTCCCTGCTGGCTTTTCAGATATCCCTATAATACATGATTTTGGTTGCAATAAAGAACGAACTGACACCAGCTAAAATATTTAATTACTAACAGAACCTGAATCAATAATGTTATCATCATTAGCTGCATCAAGATATCGACTCAACCTCATAGCAAAAATGAAAAGAAGCAAAGTGGCAGCTGTTACATAAGTAAGTTCTGAGGACTGGAGCCAGTGATGTGATGGAAGAACATAAGCAAGAAATGTTTAAGATGTGCACTCCAATGCTAACCAAGTGCAGTAATGGGTAATAAAATAGACTCCTGCCCTCAGAAAGCACAGGACTTGAATCCTGAGAAGAAAAGAAACCCAAATACTTGTGCTGACAATAAGGCAAGGAGAACTCAGCATGTGCAATTCTAAAAAGTTTTGCTCTATTTTTCTATAAATATATGCAAATAACTTCTCTCTGTTAACTCCAGCTTGGCAATACCAAATTCCAAGTTCATTTCCACCTTTCTACAAATGAAGGATTCAAATGGGAGATCCTATCAGTGATTCACAATGAAGGACAAGACAATCAGATTCTCTGGACTGTCCACACATTAACATATTAAAATAGTTTAAAGTACACTTTGGCTGGAGGGCCACTTAATGAGTTCTGGTGAGCTGCCAAGGGCCACAAGGGTAGCCCCACCCCTTCACATATGTCCCATACCTTGGTCACCATCTTGGGATCAGAAGTCCTGCCCCTAACCCATGACCTTTGCCACTGGAATTTCCTCCCCTTGCCCCTGGAAGTACTCTTGGTGGGGGGGGGGGGGATACAGCGGGGTTTACATCTTGGAAACAGGGAAAAAAACAAACCATGTACTACAAGTCAAACACCTAGTATATTATCATTTTTTTTACAAAAAATTTTTTCTCATGGTTTGTGTATGTAGTGGTATATTTCATAGTTTATACTGTTTCACAGACATTAGGGCTAGAAGGGACCTCGGAAGATCTTTGAGTTCAGCCCCCCTGCCCCTGGGGCAGGAAGTCAGTAGGGGTCATAGGACCCCAGCAAGATAAACATCCAAATTTCTCTTGAAGGCTTTCAAAGTAAGTGCTTGAACCACCTCTGGCAGCAGTCTATTCCAGACCTTGGGGGCCCAGACAGTAAAGAAGTTCTTCCTTATGTCCAGCCTGAAACGGTCATGGAGGAGTTTGTGACCATTCAACCTTGTCATCGCTTGGGGCACTCAGGTGAACAGACATTACCCCAGATCCTGGTGAGCACCCCGATAAACTTATAGGCAGCCACCAGATCACCCCTGAGCCTGTGCTTTTCCAGGCTGAAGAGTCCCATAGCTCTCAGCCTCTCATCATAAGATCTGTTTTCCTGACCTCTGATCATGCGCATGGCTCTCCTCTTCACTCTCTCAAGCTTCTCCACATCCTTTTTGAATTTCAGAGCCCAAAACTGAACGTAGTACTCCAGCTGTGGCCTCACCAAGGCTGAGTACAACGGGAGAATGATGTCTTGGGATTTGTTTGAGAAGGTTCTATGGATGCAAGCCAGCATTTTGCTCACTTTACTAGCTGCAGCATCACATTGATGGCTCATGTTCATCTTGTGGTCAATCATGACCCCCAAGTCCCTTTCATCATAGTACTAGCCAGTGTAGCACTGCTGAGCCCATAAGCATGCTGTGGGTTTTTTTCCCCAAGGTGGAGAACCTTGCATTTTTCAGTGTTAAATACCATCAGGTTCTCATCTGCCCATTTCCTAAGCCTGTCAAAGTCAGCCTGGATCACCCTCCTGTCCTCAGGTATGGATGCTTTACCCCAGAGTGTGGTGTCATCGACAAACCTGGTAGGTTAATGTAAGGCAGGGGGTCAGACTTGAAGATCTACAAGGTCCCTTCCTACCCTACTTCTATGATTCTATGAACAAACAGCACTGGGTCAGGGGAGGGGCAGACAGAAGTGCTCTGGGTCCATATACAAGGGGTTGTGGGGGAAAGGGACTTAATGGTAGGGGTTTACTACAGGCCACCCAACCAGGGGGAAGAGCTGGACTGGGAATTTCCAGGTCAGCTCGCGGAGGCAGTCAAGTCAAGGGATGTGGTCATCATGGGTGACCTACACTACCTGGACATCTGCTGGGAAGAGTAGTCAGCCAGGTCTGACTGCTCACATAGGTTCCTAGCTGAGTTACAGGACCTCCATCTAACCCAGGAGGTGCACAGTCCCACCAGGGGAAATGCCTTATTGGACCTGGTCCTGGCCACAGGTGACAACCTGGTGAAGGAATTGCGGGTTCTCAACCACCTGGGTGATAGTGATCATCACCTACTGGAATTCACCATCCAGCACAGGGTGTCAAAGGCATGCAGCAAGGCAACAGCCCTAGACTTCAGGAGGGCGGATTTCAGTGAGGTAAGGAGACTAGTCAGGGAGGCACTGAGGTCGCGGAGGGGAGGGGAGTTGGGAGTCTGGGAAGAGTGGTCATTCCTTAAGGAGACAATCATCCAAGCCCAAAGGGTGACAATCCCCACATGGATGAAAGGGGGCAAGAGTGCTCAAAAACCCCCATGGCTCAACAAAAGCATCCAGGATGTCTCAAAGCCAGAAAAAGGAGACATACACCCAATGGAAGGGAGGGGCCATCACCAAGGATGAGTATACCTCCATTGCTCAAGGCTGTAGGGGAGTTGTTAGGAAGGCTAAGGCAGAGATGGAATTGGGACTAGTGACCCGGATCAAGGGTAATAAAAGTCCTTTTTTTAAATACATAGGGGGTAAAAAGAAGGTACCGGATAACATAGGGACTCTGCAGGATATGCTAGGAAATCTAGTAGTCACACCAGACAACAAAGCTAACTTCTTTAACAATTTCTTTGCCTCCATCTTTTTGAGGTGGGACCGGGGCATCCCTCACACTGGGATCCCCAACAGACCCAGGGGAGGCACTGCCAGGCCCAGGGTCAGTGAGGACCTAGTCAGGGAACTTCTGGTGGGACTAGACATGTTCAAATCAGCAGGTCCTGATGATCTCCACCCCAGAGTGCTGAGGGAATTAGCAGAAGTCATTGTGGGACCCCGGCACAGCTTTATGAGCACTCACGGTGCTCTGGCAAGGTGCCAGAGGACTGGAAAAGGGCCAATGTGGTCTCCACTTTCAAAAAAGGGGGAAAGAGGACCCGGGAAACTATAGGCCCATTAGTCTTACCTCGGTTCTGGGAAAGCACTTTGAAAAAATTATCCAGAAGCACGTCTGCGAGGGACCAGCAGGGGAGTTTATGCTTAGCGGCAACTAACATCAGTTCATTCAAGGCAGGTCCTGTCAGACCAACCTGGTGGCCTTCTATGACCAGGTCACAAAATCCTTAGATGCAGGTGTTGCAGTGGACATAGTTTTTCTGGACATTAGGAATACCTTCAACACTGTCTCTCAATCCATTCTCATTAAGAAGTTAGGTGACTGTGGTGTCGATGCCTACACAGTCAGATGGGCCGCAAATTGGCTGGAGGGCTGCACCCAGAGAGTGGTGGTGGACAGGTCTTTTTCGACCTGGAGGGATGTGAGCAGTAGGGTCCGCCAGGGCTCTGTCCTTGGGCCCACACTGTTCAACAGCTTCATCAGCAACTTGGACGAAAGGTTGAAAAGCACCTTGTTCAAATGACAGGAGGAGTGTTCAGATGACACTAAGATGTGGGGAGCAGTGGGCACACTGGAGGAAAGGGACAGGCTGCAACTGGATCTAAACAGCTTACAGGGGTGGGCAGATGAGAACAGGATGGGATTCAACACTGACAAGTGCAAGGTAATGCACTTAAGGAGGAAGAATCAGCAGCATACCTACAGACTGGGGAACTCCCTTCTAGTCCACACAGAGGAAGAAAAGGATCTTTGTGTCATTATTGATTTCAAAATGAACATGAGCCGCCAATGAGGGGACGCGGTCAGGAAGGCTAACTGTATGTTGTCATGCATCCACAGATGTATCACAAGCGGATCCAAAGAGGTGATGCTCCCCCTCTATGCGACACTTGTCAGGCTGCAGTTGGAGTGCTGTGTCCAGTTCTGGGCGCCGCACTTCAGGAGGAATGTGGACAGCATCAAGACAGTCCAGAGAAGGGCCACTCACATGATCGGGGACAGCAAGGCAGGCCCTATGAGTGGAGGCTATGGGAGCTGAGCCTGTTCAGCCTCCACAAGAGAAGGCCAAAGGGGACCAGCAGGCTATGGGAGAGTCCCTGTTCCTCCAAGCGCTACCGGGAGTAACGAGGAAAAACGGCCATAAATTGACTGAGAGTAGATTCAGGCTAGATATCAGCAGGCACTACTTCACAGTCAGGATAGCTAGGGTCTGGAACCAACTTCCAAGGGAAGTGGTACTCACTTCTACCCTGGGGGTCTTCAAAAGGATGCTAGATAGACACCTTGCTGGGGTCATCTGACCCCAGCATTCTTTCCTACCCATGGCAGGGGGTCAGACTTGATGATCTGCTTGGGTCCCTTCCAACCCTAACAACTATGAAACAACTATGAAACTATAATTTCGGGTACAAAAGAGTCATCACATAAAAGCAAATTCACATAAATTAAGGGAAACCTGTAGGTTAAACTGGGACTTGCATGGAATGGTTTGAAAAGGCATAATCCTACCTTGAACAGGGTGCTGGACTAGGTGACCTCTGGAGCCTTTTCCAGATCTACTTTTCTATGAATCTATGAACAATTTAAGTGATCTTTTCCCTCTGCAAAATCACATGCAACAACCAGTTTTGAATACCTTGACCTTCAGATTGCTAGGCTAGGTACAGATGTTCAGGGTGTAAGGGGGAGGTTATATCACGTTAAAAATGGCCACCCAATCTAAGGTAAGTCAGGGTGGGGTAGGCATTGTGGGGTCAGGATCCAGAGGAGTGATCAGGGGGTGGGGAGGTAGATGGCATCTGCAGGGGGCTTTGGGGGAAGGTGGGATCTTCAGTATGGATCAGGGGGGTGGGGAGCATATGGAGTCTGTAGTGACACTTGGAGGGCGGGGGGGACAGGAAGCTATTTTAGCTCCCTGACCCTGCCCTGGCAAACATATACCCCCATCCCCCTCCTCCACTGATACTTACTTTCTCAGCTTCCAACTTTGGTGAATGCTGATAAAACCAGCACTGGGAGTGACTTGCAGGGTGGGAGGGCAAGGGAGGAAGGGACTAAAAATAGTTCCATGCCAGGGGAGTGGGTAGGAAAAGTGCAGCCCTAGAACTGGGGACAGTGGCTGGGCTTTTCTAGCCCTGGGACTCTGCTGGTAACTGTACAAAAGTTCAATTCACTGCTCTAACCTAGTTTTAAGTTTGAGTGTACATCAATCTAGGTCTGTCGTAGACTGGGTTCTGCCATTTTTAGACTGGTCTATGTGCATGGAGCTTCTGTACTGGTATAGGTTTGGACTGATCACTGAGACCAGGTCTAAGTAGGTCTGCATCTGGGCAAACTAAGTTATATTGGGTGGCCATTTTTTATGTGATCTAACCTCCTCCTAACCCCTGCGAACATCTGCACTTATCTCTAATTTAGATCCTCAGTATTGGAGATACAGAAGAAATTTCAAGCTATCCTGTAAATCGGGCCATGGGACATATTTTCCTATAGATACAGAAATATCTACTGGATTATTAGTGATCACCACCCCTAACCTAAGCTCTAGAAATGAAGTACAGTTATAATTCTTAGAAACAGGAAAACTCAGTTTACCCAGTGTAATTGTGTTGGGAAGAAGTGGATACCTCCCTTCAGAAGTTCAAGATCATTTATCTCCAGTTCTGAACCAACAAAATGATGATGTTCAAGGGCAACCAGCACGGTTTCATTAGGGGCAGGTCATGTCAGACCAACCTGATTGCCTTTTATGATCAGGTCACAAAAGCATTGG
>NW_017728886.1:35365201-35387772 GCF_001723895.1 Crocodylus porosus
TTCCAAGGGAAGTGGTGCTGGCTCCTACCCTGGGGGTCTTTAAGAAGAGGCTTGATGCCTACCTAGCTGGGATCATTTGAACCCAGTTTTTTGTTTTTTTGTTTTTCTCCTGCCCTTGCAGGGGGTCGGACTTGAAGCTCTACAAGGTCCCTTCCGACCCGACTTCTATGATTCTATGAAAAGCATTAGTTCTCTTACAAGCCCCTGAAAAATCAAGTAGTATTTTTACAGGTATATTTGAGGGGCAAGGAAACAACCAAGAAACTGAACTTGTTACTGAAATAAATTAGCAAAGTATGAGCTCACATTCCCACCTGGCCACTGTTATTAGTCGTAAGCAACACACTGAGCCATGTACTGAACAATCATAAACAGAACAATCCTAGTTCAGAAAGGGCTTATAATTAAGAGCCTTCCTAGTGTGCCCATAGTGAACATAACTGTAACCGTTTGCTGAAGAAAATTAAAAATACACTAGATTAGAAATTGAAAGTAATTGTAAACTAATGGGTCATGGGGAAAAAAAACAAAATATTATGATAGACCCAATAGTATGTTCCATAGCCCTAAAAGAGCTATACACTGTCCAATATAATAATGCATTACAAACAGACTTTCACTAACAATTGTTTGCATTTCAATAACAAGTATCATCTACTACAAAATGTAATGCTTTATGTAGTGACAAATAATTATCTATACACAGAGACAAATCTAAATATTATTTCACCCTGTTCTTGGGATTCAAATTGCTTATAACCCAGGTATCTTAATCTTGTCAAATCCCACATTTATGTTGTAATAACAAATCTTCTGTTACATCAAACTCTACAAACATTATTAGAAGGTTTATTTGAATAGCTCAGCTCTGGTGCTCAGACACCAGAAAAATATTTATAACTGGACTGCTTTGGGTGAGCAAATTCAGTAGTTAAATGGAAATATCTTTAGAATGCAGCTGTAGCATGACTTAACTTCCAGAAAATACTGCATGATGATGTAAGTTACGAAACTATTATTCAACCATACAATGTCCATGAAAACATTCTAAATCTTAACTAGAAATAACTTGACCAGAAACATCTTTACAATTGCTACCAAAGGAAGACCAAAGATCCTTTACTATTTTGCTCTCTTTTCCTTCCATAGATTTTTTTACCCATGTATTTGCTTGGATTATTTGAAAAGATCAAAATAAATGCAAAGCACTTGTTTTTTTTAATGATATAATTGCTAAGAGTTATCACCACCTAAAATTGCTACAGTTGTAAGACTAGAGCTAAAAAGGGACCTTTACTGTCCTTTGTATGTGCATTTTATAACATTGGGACCTTGTGCAAGACTGGCTCCAAAACTGTTTATAATTGCAAAGTGCATAACTTCTTGTTTTCCCATAGTAACAAAGTAAAGGAAAAACCCAGTACCACTGGTTATTACTATGCTGGGCAGCAATAACTGCCTATCAGTAGAAATCTACACCTCAACGTAGAATGATATAAATGTTTCAGTAGTTGTCTAAGCATGCAAGATCTACCTGATAAACTTTGCAGTATGCGGGCTGCATCTCAAATTCCAAAGTCATCCTGAAGTCACAGGTCCTACTGAAACTCCTAGTGTTGCCATACAATATGAAGTGGCAGAGTGCTATGCCTGTCCCCAGCAAAATAGCTAAATGTATCTTGATGTTCCTAGCCATGACTACTGTTTGTGTTTTAAATCCTCATTACCAAGGGGCACACTATGGAATGAAGTTTTTTTTTAAACTTTACCTTTAACTATGTACAAAAAAAAAAAAAAAAAATCACAAAAGTCTGTAAAGTGGTAATGAATAACCAACATGAGAGTAGTAAGCAAGTCAGTTATGCAGAATCATCGAGATCAGGGGTTCTGGGTTGGCTGCCAGACCGGAAGTGGCTGCGGACCAGCAAACCGCAACCCCGCCAAACCTGGGCGGAGAGATCATGGCTCCTTTCACAGGGCCAGCAGCAGCGCAGGAGGGGTGGGGGTATCCTTACCTGTCTGCCAGCCAGAAATTCCAGCCACGGTTGGCTGTGACTGCTGGGCCATGGTTTTCCAGGTCGCAGCCATTTCTGGGCCATGGTTTGGTGGGCTGCAGCCACTTTTGGGCTGCTGTTTGCTGGGCCACAGCATAAATCTAGATCACTACTATTAAGACCGTCTCTCTTGAACAACAATACATTTTAACAAAGCCATATTTTCCAGCCTGCATTATTCTATAATGACTCCTTGCTCTTAGCTTTGTTAACATGTATGTTGTTCAAATAAGCTTATCTTACTAAGGCTAGATACAAACATTACACATAAACTGGTATAAGCGACTGGAAACTGGTCTAAATCTGTGCACAGAACTTTAGTTCTGTTACACAGACCAGTTTAAAAATGGCAGAACCTAGTCTAAAAATAGATCTGAACAGATGTAGTGTCAGGTTTAAGTTAGGTCAGATCAGCTTAAGTTTGACCCATCTATCAGATTTCTGTTCCAGATCCCCTCCCTACTCAAGTTAGGTCACAGTCCCCTGGCATCCCAGGCTGCTTTGCAGCTCCCCACCTCGCAAGGCAGGTAGGCTAGCTTTGGCCTATTCTCTAGTTTAGTGCCAGGCCAACCCTACCCGCAGGCTGTCACAGAGCTGAGGCATCACAACTTTTGCTCCCCAGCCCTGCAGCCACTCCAAGAACAACTGCCACAAGTCTTAGCATGGTATACTGCACAAACATTTGTCCCAAAAGCTTGATTTTTACAGAGATATAACCTAACTAAATTTTCAATCAGAATATGAAAGTATGCTGGGTTGGGGAGTTAGTTTGTTTGCTTTTTGGATCTCCCGTTACATAATCCCACCTCATGTCTCTTAATATGTTGAAATTTGTCGAAATTTGTCATGGCATTCTGCTTTCTGTCTCTCAGAAACTGGTTTGCTTTTCCCTACATACTCACCATGCAAGGGTTTGTTGAGTCATAATATGCCTAAATTATGACATTTCATTATTAGTGATTCACAATTCCTTAGCTGCTTACTCAGGCCCTCCCACAGAGCTTAAAACACAACATTCTAGATATAATAAAAGATTTTTTAATTATTAACTTTTCAGCTGAGGGCCCTAGTGCCCATGATCATTTTCAGTGGGAGCTGAAATATCATATACAAGGTGAAATCTAGTCTGAAAGAAGCAACAAATGATTGGTCAAGTACCCTGCCTTTCAGCCAGCAGTCTCTTTACACACAGCTAACAGGAGGACCCTGCCAACAAACTGACTAGAATGATCTAGATCTCAATACCAGCAGCCAACCTGAGGCTTAAGTGACACAAATGTTTACTTACAAGAAACTGAAAATAGGATTACTGGGGTAAAACTCAATTAGAACAGACACAAAGAAGTAAAAGATTTCCTATATTTCAGGGCAATCCATCACTTTTCTAGCACAAGTACTCATTAACCCAGATAGAAACAGTACCCTGAAGGTACTGCCCCTCAAATATGGTAGGAAAATTACAAAGGGTGAGGGATCCCATCCCTCATTGTGACTGGTTCATAGAAAATCTAGAGGTGAGTTAAAAGAAGCCGACAGCATCCATGGATTTTGAGAGTTCTGAACTGTACAACTTGTTCATCAAGACGAAGAACAGGTGGTAATCTACTTTATTAGATGGAGGTATATCAATCATCACAAACAGATCTGCTCACCCACATAGGTTATCAACTCTCAACCAGCAGCATAATGTGGGGTGAGGGAGAAGGACACATGCCCTGGGCACTGTCTAAGGGGAGGGGCACCAGAACTCGTGGGGCAGGTGGAGGATTACCCTGGCTGTATTTTGCAGCTGCAGGAAGGAACCAATGCAGGCTATGTGTGTCTAGAGCACAAGGTGTTCTGGGAATCATGATTTTGTAGAGTGGCAGTGGAGTTCACTGGTGCTGGGGGCAAAATTGATCCCATTTTTCTGATTAGATTAGAAATGTTTTTTGCCCTTTGGACATGGGCTTCAGTAGCAAATAAAATGGGGTGCAAGTTTCCTCCCCAACAGCAGCAAACTCCACTGCCACTCTAGAAAACTATGATTCCCAGAATACTTTGCACCCCATAACACTGCCCAGCTGCAGCTTGCTGCTGTTCCTGTGCCCTGCAAGCCACAAGGTATGAGAGAAGGTGGCAGGGGGAGGGAAAGATGACAGAGGACTGCCCTGGGTGCATTTTTTCGTATTACACCTCTGATCTCAACTCCCTGTTACTTACACAGAGGGTCCTAAAGACCATGAATCTTTTAAGTGGCATCATGATGTTTTTAAGCCTCACTTCTATTTGCCACTGCCCAAAGGAAGCACAGATATGAGGAAATACTGTTATTAATAATTCATTATGCCCCTATAATGGGGCCCCTACCCCATCAATGAAGGAGAGGGGGAGTCAGGGAACAGCTGACTGGCTTCAGACCCCTGAAGGAACTGATAGTGGTAGAAGGCCACCCCTCTTCCCCGCAAGTGCAGCCACCACAGTGCAGCCGCCAGCTGACAGGCCTGGGTCAGAAGTAGTGGGTCAGGTGACCCAGACAGTGTGGTTAGCAGCCTTATAAAACTAGGACTGTGGCTGAGGTTGGGCAAGAAAAGGGTCTGACACATAAAGGAGGGAGGACCACAGACTGTGAGGAGTCTACAAGGCCAGGAAGGAACCAAGACAAATGTGGGGATATCTTCTTGTCACTCCTCCACTCCCGTCCCTAGGCAGAGTTTTACTGGTCAGCCCTCAAGACTCCCTCAACTCATTCAGAGGGCAATGGGTGCTGGCTTACATGCTCTTTTCATTGTCCCCTTCCACATCCTACGTTATTAACCTATGACCTTACTTCCCTTCTTGTTTTTCTCTTTTTTTGTCCCCCTGAATCAACTGATGCATCCTCAGCATCCTCCCTTATTAAGGAGGGCTTATAGCAATCTGTTATGAGCCTAAGCCCATGATCTTTCAGCACATCAAAAAGACCATAGTGTGGGGAGCTGGAAGGAACCAGGCAGCAGAGATAAGTATTTTGGCCTCGTGCTGCAGCTTGTTGCCACAGTGTGAGGTCAATCCAAGTTGGAGGAAAATTTTGTTTGGGAGCAGATGCTCATATTTTTCATCTGTGTCGAAGTTGACTGGAGGACCAGGTTGTGGCTAGAGGAGTGAAGGAGACCACTGAGAAGGGTTCCAGGGGCACCTCAGACCCTAAATCCTTCAAAAAGGGGAAGTTTTGCTGTCAGCCGAAGGACTGCGGTGTGCGACAGAAAAGACTGAGGGCACAAGCCCAGAACCCGCAAAAAGCAAGACTGGGGCCAAAGGGCTTGGGAGCCTAGGATCCTGGAACAGTGGACCTCAGGCAGAGGTGCCCAGCCAGAGTTAAGCAGACCAAGACCAGGGGGCCTCAGCCCAGACAAGGGCCAAAGACCTGAGTGAAACCATGCTGCACTCCAGGGGCATCCTCCCTGTCCAATTATAACACCAAGACATGATGGGCAAGACAACAGGGTAAGACCCTGAGACAATAGAGGGGGCAAGCAAGGCAGGATCCAGGCAGCTGCTGGGGGGGGCGGGGGGAGACTTTGCAGAATGAGGTACAGCTGCAAGGAGGAGCAAATTACTTCAGTGCAAGATATTTGTTCACGTTGGTTAGTAAAAGAGTTGTTACCAAGGCCCTTCTGAAGTGCAGAAAGATAAAGCCCAAGAAAAACAGACAGGGAAATACAACCAGTTAGTGCCAAAGTCAAACCTCTGGGTCTAGAAAGGGCTAATTGTATTCAGTACCATAAAGTAGTAAGATGGCTCCATTCTGGGACTAAACAGACACAGATGATTTCCAGCACCTAAGACATAACAAATAGGACCAGTTGCACAACAAAAATAGGCAAAAAGCCATGTGGATTGTTTGGGGCTAAAACAGAAGTAGCAACTGTCCCTAAATACAACACATGGATTTATTCTGAGGGTGGGGAGAGGGAAAGATGACAGAGGACTGCCCTGGACTGCCTTGGGAATAACTGTCCCTAAATACAGCACATGCATTTGCTTTCAGTCTGAAAAGAAATGTCATTAACCCTTCATGTAGCATGTGCAGGCCCTCTAAAAGCCAAGACCAGCCAACATGCTAGGGGACAAAGGTCTCTTCTGGGGCCTTCCTCAGATCTTATTTTAGATCTGGCAGTCACAGGAAGGAATTGGCCTTCCATCATGGCCAAAATCTTTTTTTGTTACCCCATTTGAAATCCCAAGAGAAGTGATTCCTTGTGCTTTCTCTAGGGCTAGGGACAGAGATTACACATAAACCAGTTTAAGTGATCAGAAACTGATTTAAACCTTTAATAGAACATAAATTCAAGGCACATAAACAAGTGTCAAAATGGCTAAAACTTGTTTAAGATAAGCCTGGTTGAATGTAGTATCAGACTTAACTGATTTGGGTCAAACCAGTTTAAGAAACTTCTGTCCCAGACCCCTTCCTGGCTCAAGTTAAATCACAATCCCCCAGCATGCTTTCTAGCTCTGGACTGGGCCGTGCTGTCTGCTCCAGAGAGCAGGGCTGGCCTGGCTCCTCTGCTGGAGCAGTGGGGACTGGCTAGCAAGAGAACTGGGTGGGGGCAGGGGACAAGCCCAGTTGCGGATGCAGCTCAGTCTACGGGAGAGGGGGAGTGCCTCCCCCAGGCAAACCTGGTCTGGGGCCAGGGAGGGAAGGAGGTGAAACACTCCTTCCCCTGCTCAAACTTACTGCTGGCTACTACTGTGGACTACAAATCCCAGAGGTACCTGGAAGCAGGAAGAGGGAGCGATGAACAGCCCTGCAGAGTCCTGCTCCTATAATTCTGGACTGCAAAGCCAAGACCTTGGGAGCAGCAGGAAGAGGAAGAGGAAGTGAACACACAACCAGAGAGCTGTGTTCTAGCATCCCCTGGCTTCTGGTCTGAGCCACTGCAGGCATGTGACTGCATTTCCTGAATCAAAGTTAAATGTCTGCTCATGTCTGTTTCAATTTAATCTGTGCAGTCAGACTAAGCCGCAAAGACCGAATCGATTCAGCCTCAGATTTCTTGACTGTCTGTACCTACCGTAGAGGCTGGTGTTCATCTCTGGCCACTCTCTTTTCTCGGCTCTGAGTACAAATACAAACCAGGAGACTAGTGATCCAAGTCACTATCATCTGCATAATGCTTGGACTGCCACTGCCTTTACTAGGTCTGTCCTATAGATAAAAAACTTCAGTTTCTCAGGCAATTAATCTCACATTTTTCAGAAATGTTATATTCAGATTAAAGATTTAAAAGAAAAATGAAGCAGTGGGGTAGTTAAATCATTATAAAAATGACACCAAACACAGACACCCTGTTGTCCATAAATCTTTTGCATGTCTTTCAGTATTAATGTTGAAAAATGAATGGCATTCATACTGATGCGACAGAAAAAACTTGCAGTTAGTGCAGATGCCTAATGAAATCACAGATTGTAACTCTTGTTTACTTTTCTATTATAAAGCACAATCTGCTCTGCCTCAAGCTGAAAAGCTCATAAACCAAACATTATTTTAAAAGTTCAAGAACTACACACACATCTTTATACAATGCAAGTGCTTAGTTTCCAGAATACAATGGACGTTTGCCTCTTAACATTCCTAAAAAGGTAGAAATATTTTAAAAAGCATAAGATGAGCATTTTGCATTGTTAACACTAATTGCATTCTTTGGTGTTTATAAATGGCTCTTTAATTTTTCTTTACGTCACACCAAGCACTAACAGAAGAACTTGCCCTTTATTTAAGCAAGCCTGGAAAAGTAATACAACTAACATGGTTTCAGAAAATACAGTCATTAGTAAATTAATTTTATGGGAAAATGAAATTGCTAGGAACACTTATTTTTCTATAAAGGAATTATTTTATGTTCTCCTTCCAATTCTTAAGAAGGATTTTTTCCTTCTTAAGAATTGTAATGTCAAAACGTGTAATATACTATGTATGCTTAACTTCCTAAACTATCATCTAGATTTAGGGGCTCAATTCCTGAATTTCCATGAAATAGTGGGTTGTGCAAGAATCCACAATGCTGATGCAGAATGTCTTCATTCAAAAGCTTGTTTAAACTTTATCACAGTTTTGCTGCTGGCTCAATAAGAGATATCACCCACAAAAATATTTGCCTTTCCCCTATCTGTACACATATTCAGGATTTGTTCTCGCAATTTAAATCAACTACTAAATTAGGTTAAACATTTTAATAAAAATGCCTGAAATGAGACTGCAACTGCCTGATTTGCTGTATGCCAAGAGGCAGAGTACTGGACATAACTTTCAGTTAATCTTTCTTTATTCTTTGTTCATACCAAGTGGTAATTGGTCAGGCCGAGTCTCTGTAATATTCAAGATTTTTAGCATATAAGCAATACCAAAAATTCTACTTTGCCATGGAAACAAAAGTAACTTGCTAACAGGTAAGCGGCAAGGACAAATAATATTATTGGTTTTGAAACTGATTTTAATGCTGGTAACCATGTGCAATTTTCCAAGTTATATTTTTAGCAGCTGGTACTCAAAACTTTAGTAATAGCCCCTGTTCATCAGGGATGTTCAGCATGTAATGACAGTAAAAAAAAGAAAAGAAAAGAAATTAAGGAAACTTAAAAAAAATCCTTTTAAACAGAGCAGGCTAAATAAGTATCTCCCACTTTCATACCTCTGATTGATCATTAAGATCTGTTATTTGTTCTGAATTCACCTGGTGTATCGTTGAACCACACAAGCTTTCTGAGAATGGTACAAGTATCAAAGATTTAGATATTTTTATTTAAATGTTACATCAAATGATTAATGGTTAATGTAAACATTTAAATAATAAAGATCCAATCTTTGTAATAGCTTCCTAGAATTATAAACTTTTACTTAAAAAAAATTCAAATAAGATTAACAATTATTTATTTCTCTTTTGGATGAATTTGTGACAGTAAGAACAAAAAAAAGAGCTTTGAAGACAGATAAATATTCAAAATAATTCTGATTTAGAAAGTCAAGGAGCAAAAAATAAAATTCTTATATAGGCTGTGGCATGTTAGTAATATTTTTTCATTGACTCAGTTTTATTTAAAACCATGACACAGATAGGCTTGTGGTAAATGAGGTATTACAGATGCAGTGATAACAGCAGTACATCCTAAAATTTACATAAGAAAAAGGGAATGTTATCTAGTATTTAAAAGTGCTATACAGAGGTCAATACTCTTAAGGCAGTATGTGTGTATCTCACTGATCAAAGTAAGTGTTCTGTCACCTTTGCATAGCAATGGGGGAGTGTCAGAGCAAAGCAAGCAGCTATGTCAAGACTCATACAGGAGGGCTTAAATAGAATCAAAGTCCCGGTCTGTTAAAGATAGAGGGTTGGTACAGACATTACACTTAATGTGATTTAAGCATGCAGAAAATGCTTTACAGCCATAATAGAACAGATGTTCATGACACATCTTTATATGTGCACACTGCAGTTGCTTCCTAAGCCTGACAACAGGAAGGGCTATGCTACAACAGCCTGACAATAGGAAGAGCTAAGCCCCATGGATGGGGCTCTACCATGAGCTCCTAGAGGCCCTGATGACTGCTGCCAGACCAGGTGAGTGTGGGACTTTTTCTTTTTCTTTTTTTAAAGTACTAGGAGGCTGGAGTTGGACAGGGGATGGGGCAAAGCAGGGTAGCCATGGTGGCTCTCCCTCAGCAACTCCAGCTGTACCTGCCTGTGCCCTGCATGGGGAGCCATGGGAGTTATGCCCTGCTGCCATTTGCCCAGCTGGTGGAGGGGGAGGAGGTGCGATGCAGGCATGGCTCGCTCCAGGTGGCAGCAGGGCATAGCTCCCACTCCCACCGTTGCTGCACCCACATCAGCACTGGGAGCAGGGGTTCTGCCCTGCCAACACCTGGCAACCGATGTGGGGGGAAACAGGACATGGGTGTAGTCCTCTAAGTCAGCTGATTCAGAGGACAGCGATTCAATTCAGAGATTCAGATCACTGTCCTGATCTGGCCAAATCAGCTTCAGAAGATTCAGTGCCAATTCAGTGATTCAGATTGGCTGCAGAGAGGCAGGCATGGCTGGGCAGCTGCAGGGTCTCTGGTGGCTCCTCTGGCTGTGCCTGCCTCTCCCTGGGTAGGTGAAGCAACAGCAGAAGCCACCACGGCTTCCCTGCCCACCGGCCCCAGCTCCAACTGAGCCCCAGCCTAGTCCTGGCACTTGGGAAAAAGAAAAAAGCCCCGCACTCACCAGCTACAGTAGCAGTGATTGGGGTTTCTGGGCACTTGTGGCAGAGCCCCCACTCCCAGTGCTGCCGCACCTGCATCCTGCCCCCCTCATCCCCAAGTAATGCACTCCCCGCCCCAGCTGAGCAGTTTGTCCCAACCCAAGCCTCAATCCCATGCTCCTCCCCACCCCACCCCCAACCCCAACAGACTTACCAGCTGAAGGCAGCTGTGTCAGCTGCCTGTTTATGGCCAAATCTACAAAGTGGCTGACTCTTTTCCGAAGCTTTTCCAAACTTATTTGATATAAGTTTGAATAGATTTGGAGCTTTTAATTGGTCTCCCGATTCAATTTGGATTCAGAGATTTGGTCCCCAAATTGGGCCAGATCTCCTCTGAATCGAATCAGCTACTAAGGCCTAGTATTTATACTTGAAAGCTTCTAAAGAAGAATTTTTCCAACTATTTGAGTTGGTCTAATAAAAGATATCAGATTTACCCAAAGAACCTTGTTTTGCCTATGGCCTTAAACCAACACAGCTACAACCTATGCCCATGGCACATAAACCACTTTAAAAATGGTGGATCCTGCTCTACATTAACCCTGGATAGACGTGTACTAGCCCCTGGGTTGCCTGGATGGGGCTTCTGTCCAGACAGACCCCGAAGCCCTTCCCCTGCAGCAGCCCCAGCTCCTTGGTGCTGCATCTGTCAAAAGGCTGGTGGTGGGAGGGACCCCCCCCCCACCCAAGCCTGCTCCCTCCCAGACCACAGCCAGCAAAATGTGGAGGGATCCTTGCAGCAGGAGAGCTCCATTCCCCCCCTTCATCCTCCTCCCTGGCACTGCTGACAGCTGCCAGCTGGCAGGGAGCTGGGTTGGGGAAAGGGGCTGCTCTGGCAGCCTCCAGAAGGCATGCAGGATGCCCCCCAGTGGTCAGTGAGGCCAGGCTCTGAGTCTTCCCCTCCCACAACAGCAAACATCTGTTCATTTGGGTCCTGCTCTAACTTACAGTGCTTTGAGCAAAGCACAATATGTCAGAGTGCCAGGGTCTCTTTGAATGTCTGCACTTAACCTAAATGTCCAAGAAGGCCAACACAATGTCAAATGCCACTTTATAACTAGTATAAAGAATATAGGATACACATAACATGATCACAGCTGCTCATTCATCAAGCATACTAATGTAGTCAGCACTACTATATATGTGTACACTGTGGAGCAGGATGCTATGTGGACTACTGTAGCCAGGAGCTAACACGCATTTGTGAGGTTACTGCAGGAGAAGTTAGGGTGGAAACTGTCCACATTACAGAGCTGGAGGAAGCTTTAAATGCCACGCACACTAAAATAAAGAAAACTGGTTGGCAAAAATGTTATAATAATGACTAAATAATACTAATTATGTACTGTACTGTATGCATCAAGTCTTAAAACATAAGAAATATTAGTTCGAGGAAAAGATACATTGCTAAAACAGAAATTATAGTATTTCCTCACAGCTCAAACGTAGGGATAAAGTTATAGTGAGCATCAAGTATCTGATCAAAAGTATTTACAATTTATCAAGCGGAAAACACAGCAAAAGAGAAAAAAGATTGACATCAACATCTTTTCATTTGCAAAGTGATTTTTTAAAACAAAGCTTTTCCTTCGCAATTTGACATTATTATAAATAATACTGCTTAGTTTTTCAATTACAGACTAAAGATAGTTGCAGATGTCCTTGGTGTTTACAGTTGCTACTACATCTTTTGTTTCTCTCTCCATAGTGAAGACAAAAGCTTAACAAGAAAAAAAGTACATCATAAATATTACCGTTTTCTGATTTAAAGTATTTTGCTGAACAAAACCCTAAAGCTTTTATATTATTACTTGCAGAAATTTTAAATTTCCTTGTTAACGTTTCTTGTTGTATTATTTAAACGTTCCCTTTACTAGTGAGCTCTGTCTCACTTTTACAAGCATTTGAGGAAACAGCTTATCAGGAATTTTTGATAGAGGATTTTTTCCCCCTAAAAAATGTCAACCCATCAACACACAAGGTGGGTTTCTTTTACAAGACTAGCTTCAACATTTTCTTTAGGAAAGGTTTTTCAGGTCCAGGATAATTTTCTGGATGAAATCAGAGAGAAGTATCCATCCAAATTAGCCAAGTTTAGGATACCCATTTTTCAAGTCTGTGTTCTCCCTAATACAGAACAAAGATATACAGACACCTTAAGTCAATGGCTAGGACACTTTCCTACCAAGTAGATGTGGATTCAAGTACCTTTTGCATGAATAAGTACAGCATCTCCCAAAGAAAGGAGTTATTGGGAAAAGAATGGAAAACTAGGAAATGGCCAGGTGGTCTGGGTACTCTTGTAGGATAGTGAAAGAGAACCAGTTGTAAAGTGAGGGGTCTAATATTGTTAGTCTGTTTTCTATTCTGGGGTGCATTTGTATGTGTAAGTCTCAATCTCTCTCAATTTGGCGGGGGGAGGGGGGCGAAGGCATGGAGGAAGAAAGAGAAACCTGAAAAGGTCTTAGATGTTCATCCCACTGCAGCACAGACATTTTTTCAAATGTCAAAACAATTAGTGGGATAGGAGAACTATTTCACATCCAGATTTACCTGAGGGCTATGACATACATATCCTCCCTCCCTTCTTCCTGAACCACATTAGTGCTCTGGAGAGCATTTCTATCTATAGAAAATGTACACTATTGTAGAGAAATCAATATGCACTCCTGTGAGAAAGAGAAATCATCAGTGATAGAGTGATGCCCAGACCAAATAAGCCATTTTTCTCTTTAGGCGTAAAAAGAGATCCATTTATTCCTTCCAACACCTCCCTCCTCTGTGCTCCCCACCCCACTCTCCTGCTAAAGTCATAGGTGAATATAGAAATACTCACTGCCTAATTTTCCCCCTTAAGGCTGTGTGGGTTTGTATAGCATCTACCGTAAGACCCTCAGTCACTATGGAAATAGGGTGGAAATAGTCACCCTGTGAAAATAAACTTTACAAATGTAGGACATTGAGTAAAACCTAAATGACTTTCTAAAAGTACATCCTAAAAAAAGAACTATTCTAAATCTTTAGTATTACTAATAAAATATTATGCTATATTTTAATTTAAAAAACCCAACAAACTTTAAAAGTGAAGAGAAACATCTGGCTGTTTTACCTTCCCCCTCTTAGGTTTAGATTCCTGTGTTCTTTCAGCAGGAGTTATTTCTTGCCCAGTCTCAGGTTTAGTACCCAGCGTTTCTCCAGGAGTTGATTCCTGCCCATTTTCAGGTTTAGGATTCTGCTTTTCTGTTTCTTCATCAGGAGTTGATTCCATTGCTCACACCTGGAGCAGCACAAGGAGGTGTGTTCCTTGCAAGACTTTAGGTTTTATTGATAACATCAAGCCTTGCAGGAAAAATAGAAACCTGAACCCAGGTCCTGACAGGTAAATAAACAAAAAGAAGGACATAGTATGTTTTAAAACATAATTTTGACAGGCCGTCTGTCATTTTACTCATGAAGTACATTTTATTAATGGTTAGGTTCTCTGACAATTAAATCAGATTGATTTAAAGGGCACTCTACTTCAAGTAAGCCAGAAACAGTACAGCAGGTACCATGAGAAGAAAGCACTAAAAATTTAAGTGACCAGGTGAAAAAATGGGCTGAATACTAATATGTCTTTGCTCTGATGTCTGTACTTTAACTTTTTTAACCTTTGGTGATTAGCCTTCAAGCCCATAAAAGAGACAACATACAGAGAAAAACTGGTTAACATATGGGAAAAAAAGAAATGAAAAAAGAGGTTGATAAGAGAATAGGCCAAATTTCACCCTCAGTTTAATGGGATAATTCCAGACAAAATATTCGGCACACATTTACTTTTTCATCTTTAGACATGGATTTCTGAAAATACTATTTTGGGAGATGAGTAGGCTGTCTCAGAAAAGGCTTTTCTTCCATGGAACATCGCTTACTGTTGCACTATTTGGCATCTAAATAATGAAAAAGCCACACCCCCCCCCCCAGCAATAATTTGTGGGTAGTCTTCATAGATCTAAATGGAGTTTTTTTACTTCATAGACAGATTAAAATTATGAAATGAACTGACAACAGGATCAATAAATAAAGCTCTCATACTATTCATTAGTACTTACTACTGAAAAACAGCATCAAGGGTACATCATGGGATTGGTAGTGACTTACAGTTATCCCATATAAGACAGGGATATGACAAGGATAATTACTTGCTCTGCTACCTTGTTATTCTTGAATGGTAAAACAGGTGCTCATAGGGGATCAATTCCACACACCCATGATATTGATTAAGCTGGTCCGCATCTTGCTTTATGCAGATGACTCATTATTAATATTACAATCCCAAGTAGGCCTCCAAAGGTTATTAGTTGGTTTTCAGAAGTGTTGTGCCTTTGATAGCTTGGAAATTAGCACAGTTAAATCCAAGGAATTTGTTTTTGGAAATGAAAAGAAGAAATGAGGCTTTTCTTCTTTCCTATTTTTTTTTTAAACAGGAAAAGAAATTAGAGGTTGTGTCTTCTTTTAGATACCTTGGAATCCATTTTCACAAAAAAACTTAGCTGGAATTAGCACATTGAAACTTAAGAACTAGAGGAAAACAAACCTTGTGTGTTTTTTCCTTTTACAATAATGGTTCTTTCAGCATTCAGAAGCCTGGTAGCATAGGGGTGCAGCTGGGCACCCCGGGCACAGGGGCAGTGGCAACTACATGGCTGCCAGAGCAGCCTTTTTTTTTTTTTTAATCCCCCTTCTCCAAAGTCACACCGGGGTGGTTGCTCCATTCTTCCTGCCCTAGTTATGCCATTGAAAAGGCCGTCTTTTTCCAATTAAATCCTTGTTTGAAAAGGTAAATAACATCAGCTCCTTCGGCTGTTCTCATGTAAGTTCTCAGTATGGGGTCCGCCTGGAGTCTCTGCTTTTGTACAGGTCTGGAGTCCAAAGGGTGAGCTCTGCTGCTGCCCCTTGTCTCCTCCTTTCCTCCGATACCAAATTCAGCAGGGAGGGGAAGGGTGAATAGCAGCAGCTTCACTCCATAGGCTCTAGAGCTATGCCAAAGCAAAAGCTGGTGCCAGCACCTATCCCAATCAGGTGGTAAACTCAGAGCTCACTGCTCCCTCAGACCTCAAGCTCACACTGACCAGGCAGTAAGCTCAAGATGCACACCCCTTTTACCCCATACTTGGATTTTCCACCATCTAGGAGGCACTCTTTCTATTAAACCATTATCTATATTATGACTGTATTGCAGAACTTCTGCTACAAGCATATTCTTCTTCAGACAAATAGCCTGGGAAATAAACTCCCCAGTCACTTGCCCAATATTTCCCCCATATTTAAAACAAGACACAAATTTAACTGTTAAAGATGCCAGCACACAAACAGATCCAGATGCTGGCAGTGAGTCTCTCTCAAACTTCCCCTTTTTGAGATAAATAAAGCACTGCTTTGGCTAACAACCTATTTATCTGAAAACTGCAAACAATGAGAGGCCATTACTAGACTGAGATTCACTCTAATGAGACTTGCTGCTGTCGTGGGCAGGTGGTTTCAGACCCCATATTCATTCAGAATATGTTCTTGTGGAAAAAAATGGGATGCATGATTTAAATTACTATTTGTGGTCTTATTTGTCATTTGAAGAAATAAGAGGCAAACGGATCTCTTCATTAATGGAAAATTTTAGATACCGGGCTAATGAAGGAAAATAATTTGGCCTCTTTCTGCAGCTTTTTTGTATTATCATATACTATGTTCGGTTTTAATTTTTTTTGTTAACTGGTAGAATGGATAATCCTATTGTGTGCTTTTTAGCAAAAACTGTATATTATATAGATGTCATTATATTTTTATTGTGCATCGTATTATACCGCCTTAGCAAGAGCTGTAGACAAACTAGTACTAATATGATAATTTCAGTGACACACACATTGTCCCACTACACTATTAATTAGGGTCATCCAGGCTATGTTCAGGTTAGACTTGCATTAAAAACTTACAGCTTTTGCGCAATGCAGGGCATATTTGTCCCTGTAAGGTTAGACTGAAAACAACAGGGCAACCATCTGTTTTTATACCAGATTAAAAAGGGCTCAGCACCATGTTTTTAATAAAAAACAGCAAGCAGCAATAAGAGATCAATACAATACTGAGTAATGCCACCTCCTGGCAAAAGTGGATAACTCATACAAACACTCAGTATATGACATCCTTCCCCTTAGATAACACAGACCTTTAAACACTCTGCAGGCTGGTGATTTGCCTTGGATGACCAAAGTCAGGGGCTGGAGTTGTTCCATGTGAAATCACAGTGGGCTCTTTTGGCTCTTTGGGAGTTGCTTTGGCAGCTGGAGAATGTTCCAGACCTGTCTATAAACTATTGGACCATAAGAACTGGTCCTGTTAGCAGTGTGATGTCCTCTGAATCTGTAGACAGTATATCATCTGGAACTTACATATCACATGTGGTTGACATGTCTGCAAAGCATCTTGCCTTCTATAGTCTGTGTGTGGTATGACAGCAGTGCTGTAGCTTCAAGGACTTCTTGTTCTAAAAGGCAACCAATCTCTGTATCAATCTTTGGATGAAGGCAAATGGAATATGATGAGTCCCCATTCAAAAAAAATATATCAATGCCGCACTTGGCTGCAACAAATGAAACTCATGGTCCTTTGTATATATGTAGCCTTTCTTCAAGAACTTTGCTGATTTCTTTTAGGATATTTAGACTAGAGTCTAATCATAATGTGGTATATTCCTATCAACTTGAAGCCAGTGGCTTGAGCCTTTCTCCACCAGCAAGTTTAGCTCTTCAGCAAATGAGATGGAAGACACCCTCAATCTTTCCTCTAGTATAGTGATTCTCAACCTTTTTTGTACCAGGACCCATCTGTAAACATTAATGGCCAGTCCCAACCCAGTGAATAGTTTAAGTAGAAAACAGCCCTGTGGCCCTGCTTGTGCCTCTCACTCCCAACCCGCTGCCCCCCGCCCCAGCCCCCCAAGTGTGAGGAGCAAGGGGGTGGATGTTTGTGGGGGGGGAGTCCCCCAAGCAGCCTCTTGCAGGCTGGAACTCTTCCAGCCTGCAAGGGAAATAACACTGTTTCCCCACATTTTTCTCCTTTAAAGGAGAATCCATTTTTAAAGCTAGTCAATCCATTTTTTAAGTTTGTTCGTGACCCTTTCATATATTCTTGCGGCCCACTTTTTGGTCACAACCCACAGGTTGAAAAATGCTGCTCTAGTAATCACTGATGTAATAATCTCTCGTAGTCAACCATCTGCTTGTTACAGTCTACAAATTTTGCAGTGCATGGAACAATAGGAGGATGATTTTGAGTCCATAGCAATTCATACATCTCTTCTGAAATTAAGGCAAACTTAGATCTTATGTTTACCTCCATGATACATGGAATACCTGGAGGTATGGTTTTAGTGTAGATCGTTTGTAGGAGCACTGTAGATAAGCCCAGTAGCACAGGCACCTCTGAGCAATCCATGTGCTGAAATTCCATTTGGAATAGCAACAGCATTTATGGCACCCAGAGGCATATCCTCATTTATTACTTTCTTTCCAGCTGGCTTGAATTTCTGATGAAGTACATGTTCAAACTGTCTTTTGCTTGCAGTGATGGCATTTGGCATCACAGAAATGGCATGCGTTTATGGTTCCCACCGCAGCTAGAGAAGCTTCCCTAGGATGAAAAAATGCATTTTTCTTGTGCACCATTGGTGATTTCCTTGGAGAACTCCCTTTGAATTATACTTGGTGAGTTTCAGCTGACATCATTTTCACAATGTTTGTATCTCCTGCGAATGGAGGGATGCAGTCTTGTGACTATGTGCATTTTCTTGACCAATGATGAATGTTAAGTTGTGCTTAAGGAGTCTGGGTTGTAAGACTTCATTTCAAACTCCCTGAGTTGATTGCTCAGTAAGGTCCCAATGCTGGTACCACAATTACAATTCTTGGACAGACGACAACTCAGCTATGTTTGCTACAGTCCCTATATCTGAGCGCTGATTGTACTTGAACTGGAACCATCTCAACATTCTAGATGGAGTCAGCACAAAGTGATTTTTCAGCAGTGTATTTTAAGACTTGTCATGGGAGTTGGCCAGAGACATGAGTAAGCAAACAATATCAGAAGTCTGTGAACCAATGAGAATCAGTAGGACTGCATGTTTCTGGTTGGCCTCAATGAACTGATTGACTTTCACACAGAAAATGTACCACTCAAACTAGAAGTCCCAAGACGACAGCCTGATCACATCTAATTCTTCTATGTGGCCCAAGGTTCCAACCATGGAGGGCAGCCACACTAACCATCCTGTGGGAAAGTCTCTGGTCTGGGCTCTTCAGGCAATGTAGGGCTCCCCTCTTTGCAGCACTTGGTACTTGCATTTCAGGATGCAGCACTGGAAATATCCTGGTAGCTGGGATCCTATGCTTGTCATCAGATTAGTATAATACAGATTTTTGTTTGTCCTAGTGAGATTGGAGTACAACAGGGCAGCCATTTTGAATGTATGAAACCAAAAAAGGGCTTAGTCTTTGGTGATTAGCTAAGAAGTCCCCAAAGGGGACAAACCAAGATAGAATTGAGAACAACAGAAGAAACAACAGGAAGAGGTTGGCAGGAGAATAAAAATCTCAGTCAAATTCTCCCCTCAATTTGATGAAATTATAGTAGAATCTCAGATGGGACAAATGTTGGACCGCCATGCTATAAATCAGGGTTATCCAAACTTTGTTCCGTTTAGAGTTCCATTAAAAGCTTTTTATAGCTTTTGTGCACTGAAGGGTTTATTTGTCCCAGTGAGATCAGACAAAACAAAAAGGGCTTAACTGAATGTTTTCAAGCAAGGCAGCTGGCAGCAACAGGGGACAAACACAGCACAGAATACTACTACCTTCTGGCAAGAGTGCATTACACAATACATAATACTCAGCACCTAACAGCAGCATGACAGGAGCCCACCTATCAAAATTACGCATTTTAAATTAAATAAACCAGCAACCAGTGTTTCTGGCAGAGGTACTACCAAAGAAACAAGACTAAGTACAGCTAAGTAAGACTTTCCTGAAGGAAAAAAAGATGTCCAATTCTTAAACTGAAAGGAAACACTTAATTGAAAACCTGAACCCGCTGTCATATCAAAAGCAGTGTGCTTTGACAAAGAAAACATACAATCAAAAAGGTACAGTATCAGGAATTCTGTTCTGGAATACCATTAAAAATAATTGGTAAAAGCAAGGAGCATTTATATTGCTACAGCCCAACCCAAATTTCAATAAATCCTTGCTTACCAATTCAAGATTTCATGCTAGGTTCTTGTTGATTTATTTCCTGCGCCAGAAAAATACAGAAACATAAAAAGGTCAATATACACATTCTGTTCTTCTCAAATCCATATTCTCAGATAAGCACATTTCAGAAAGGGACAGTAACTTCATCCATCAAAATTAAACAATCAAAACCTGCTTTGGTGATTTCAACCACAAAATGTTTCTTGTATTTCTAGAAATAACTCATCACACCAACTTGTGACAAGCACTGTCAATCCTTCATCACTGCTCCCTAGACTTATTCAAGCTGATCTTCAACTTTTTCTTAATTTTATAAAAACTTGTTTATAGATGGCTCAAATTAGATTTCCACTCCCCTGGAAAATATTATATACCAGCCTCTGTGCAACAAAAAGGTAGGTTTGAGGAAAGCAGACAGCTTAGAGAAGCTTTTGTTTTGTTTTGTTTTTTTAAAATTATTTTCACAAAATTTAGCTGCTGCTACAAGTATGTGACAAAATATGGAATACACACATCAAAGATACATCCTCAAAACTCCCCCCACACTATTTTCCTTTTCCTCAGATATGCACTCCAGAGGATTTCATGATGGGAGACAGCTATGTGTGCCAAACTACATCTCCAAATCCTCAGGTTCCTGGACAGACAAAACTTTCTTGGAAACTCTTATACCCTATTCTTTTTTTCCCCTTCTTCCTTAGTAGTGGAAAAAGGGATACAAATTTTAAAAATGTTCTCTTCCTCCAAGGCAGCACATAGTTTTTGCCAAACATGAGGCAACGATTTGAGTTTAATATAGTTAGCTCTCCTGTTGACATAGGCCGCAAAGGTTAGCTCAATTTGATCACTCAGAAAAATAAGTGCCCAACAACACATCATGAAAGGATACACAAATACCAACTAAGGATACATACAAATATTGCATTTTATTTTTAACATTAAAAATTAAAATATAATGTGTTTTAACTGCATATACTCCCACTCACCATCTGTTCTTTATTGAGCTGGTCCCACAGAATGCTGTAGGACATTCAAAAATTACTTAGAACATAGGTATGTTCCCAATACTTACTAGTTATACAAAGTAATCCCCTGTTCATACGCATTTCTCTCCTTTACCACCTCCCTTCCACTCCTCTTACCCCACAAATTAGTCATGTCTTGTTATCCACCCATCCTGGACTCATGCTTATGTAAGACTTCCCCAAAGTAATTGGTTAAGAAGTCAGTTTTACTGGCAGGAAAAACTGGAATGATCTTTGCTCTCTTGCTCAGAGTGAAGCTTAGAAGTAGGAGCAAGAACTGCTAGATTTCCCTTCCTCTTTCTGAGTCATGGAAGGAAAGGTCTTGGGACAGTGAGGAATGAGAAGTTGAAATATTTTTGCCCCTCCTTCTCCCTAAACACAATCTGCTTGTGCTCCCAGAAACCTTCTTCACTCATTGCTTCCTTTTTAGAAATGAGTAGTCTGTTTCCCGAAACTTCTTTCCATCTTTTTAACACTTGTCTATATCCAAGATCAATTCTGATCCTCAGATATTTGGACCAGGGAACTGACAGGATAATTCATAATTGCATCCTGTCTGCCTTTTTGTCCACTAGATCCAGTTGTTTTTTTCATATCCTGTTCTAAAACATGCAGATGTGCAGCTATGGAGACAAATGTCACACACTGCTTCATTTACTTCCTAGTCAAGTGATGGGGTTGTAATGATTTATATATTATTTGCATATTAATGTGTGCAATTTCTGAAGATATTCAGGATTGTTTGGTGCTACAGAAATCTAAACCAGATATTAATTAGTATTTTTAGATTCATATTAACAAATTACCAGCTACACTATGAAATCCCCAATTAAATCACACCTTTATACCTTCATATTTACAGTAAATACCGGCTGCATCTGTAAGTGCTAATTAGCTCAACAGTAAAGCATCATAATCTATACATGTACCAGTATTAGGGCGCAGTAAATTAACTAACTCCTTCATAAAATAGTAGTGTTGGGTACAGGACTATCTTATAGCAGAGTCATTAAGTGCAATTAAACACACATGTAGACTGTGACTGCTGGGTGCAAAATTGAACTTAGTCAACTCAGGCAGCCGGGAGGGCCACACCCCCAGCTCCTGCCAGGCCCTCTGCCACCTGATGCCACCCCCTGAAGCCCAGGGCTGACCCCCGCATGTTTCCTGTCAGCTTGGGGCTTCTCTCCTATGGCTCATATTGCTGCCGTCCTGGGAACACACGTAGACGATGTGCCTGGGACCAGCTGACTCTAGCTTGAACTGCTCTGGAGTTTATTGCATGCATTCATTTCACATGTAGATGCACCCACTGGGCATGTGTACACATGTATTAATGCACCGTTGTTACTGTGCATTTAGCATCTCCAATATGAGGTACTACATAGATGTGCAGTAGCTGGAGCTAATGTGCAGTAGCAGTGGCACATGGTCTTTTTGAGATGTTTAACGTGCAGTTGACTAATTTTATTGTGCACTAGAATTAGTATACTGTGTCTACATGAGATGCTTAATGCACGCCCACTAAGACCTAAGCATTGAACTATATTAAGCAAAAAGATCTGAAAGGAAAAATTATTTTTGGTAAAAATAATATGGCAAATGAGCTATTATTTTAATTCATAGAACTAGTGAAGAGTATACATGCAATAAGTCTTAGAAATATTAATAAAGCTACTGATTGTAACTTGTATCAGACAATGAATTGGAAGGAGAGAAACTTAAAAACCAGCCTACATGTAAGACATGCAGATCATGAAGAGAGGTGGCACCTACTGTTGAACCTCAAACCAAAAAAAGTAATTGGGGGAGCAGGGAGTTAGTTCAAATTTGAAGTTCTGAAAGATAACTGAAGTTCTCTTTAATTTCTGTACTTGGTCTTACATTTGCAATATGCTAGGTATATGTAGAATCTGTACAATTCAATCTGTACTCGGCCTTGGTGAGGC
>NW_017728886.1:35387872-35390849 GCF_001723895.1 Crocodylus porosus
TATCAGGGGTATGCATCAGGATCTGGGGGAACACCTCTTCACCAGAGCACCCTAGGGGATGACAAAGTCCAATGGTCACAAACTCCTGCAAGACTGTTTTAGGCTGGACATAAGGAAAAACTTTTTTACTGTCCAAGCACCAAAGGCCTGGAACAAAATCCCCCCAGAGGTGGTGCAAACACCTACTCTAGACATTTCCAAGAAACATTTGGATGCTTATCTTGCTGGTATCCTTTGACCATAGCTGACTTCCTGCCTCTTGGGCAGGGGGCTGGACCCGATGATCTTATGAGGTCCCTTCCATCCCCAAGGTCTATGAAATCCATGAAAATCAACATGGATTCAAACAGTTGTAGTTTGTAACTTGTAGCTACATTCAAAGATCTTTTACTTCAAGAGTTCATGCATCAAACTTGAGTCTGCACAGAATTTGTAAAGCAACAGAAATTTTGTAGACAGCTGTTTGTACATCCACAAAAAGAATTTATATTTAGATGACCCTAAAAATATATTTGTTTCATTATACATACACCTCACTACAGTCCTTTTTTATTGTTGGAAAATCCATAATTAAAGAGAAAAATTAAATGACAATGTAATAGCCAAAATTATTCTAAAACAGAATCTGCAGAAAAATTAAAGTTAAAATTCAAGAGTTCATCACGACTTATTAGGAAATAGCATCACAGTTACATGGCTGAAACTGAAATCTGTCCACAACTTTTACCTATAAGATAATGCCTTTTCTGTTGTATGCTACTACACTAACCTACAACTCAGACACTGCAATTTCTACATTGGTGTGGGTCAAATTCCAAAATTATATGAAGAGTATGGAAAGAGATACCCAGAAAGAACCTTCTTTTTTTTCCCCACTTTAGCCATAGGCTGCATAGGATCAAGAAAATTCAGTGAGTTTCTAAGATTTCTCTAATATTATTATCCTAGAGAGGAAGTGTGTATGATTAAGCAGAGAGTATTCTTACTTCAGATGTCTCGTGCAATATTTCCCAAACACGATGGAAAGATTTTGTTTTTCATTTTTGATGTTCTTTTTTAATTGATAACCATCACTTGGAACCAGCATGGGAGTCAGTCCTCTGGAGAGATGCTCTAGTTTCTGGCCAGAGCATCTCTGTGGAACTCCTGCTACACAGGTGCTGTCAACAGTAAGTTAGAGCCATAGCACAGGCATCAGTTTTAGAAATAAAGCAATGTATGGCATAAAATCATACAACAAGACGTGTATATATGCATATGCTCCAGAGGCACTAGAAAGCTCTCTAAAGAATGGGCCATTGATATACAATTAACAGCCTCCACACTATATCTCTCTCTAAAACTTTAGGAGATATTGATTCCTCATGATGATGTTATTTTGCTTAGTAATATCAAGTATTATTACTCCTCTGTATTGGTAGTCACAATCTTTGTAATTTATTTTAGAAATACCAAGACCCAGAAAGCTTTCAAAGAATATGAAAAATTGTTAAAAAGATATACTGGCATTAGAGGAAAACCACCAGTCAGGTCTTAATAAACGTAATCACTGATCTTGGAAAGAACAGATGAAAAATAAATCACAAAGCCGCCTCTGATGCAAGTTTAAATTGGCAACTGCATGACTAATTTTGCAGAAATGACATTTTCACATATTTTGATATTTTGAACATGTAATGTTTAAAATCAGCCACTTCGTCACTTGTGCTGGAGTGTATTTGTCTGGGATGTTCAGAGGCGAGTCAGCAGACTCATCTGGCCAACTGCAGTGCACTTTCATTTTTCCTAGTATAGTATCTATGACCAAAAACAGCTAGACTCCATGCATGGGTGAAACTGTTCAGATCAGCAACCTGACACATTTTTCTCTAGTTTGTGATCTTGTACTCCACAAATGAGTCACTCTGTTTTTTAAACAAAACCCCACATATTTCATGTATAAGAAGTGCAACAAAAGTAAATTTACAGAGATGCATGTCCTAGAAAACCATAAACATTTTCATAAAACTTTTCCAACTGTAAAAGGGAAAAAAGTTCCAGATTCACATCTTTGTAGAAGGACCTAAGTTACTAGTTATATTTCATGTGTATTTGTATGTGAACATAAAATATAAACATATTTTCTATTTAGTTAAAACTTGAAGTACTTAAATACAACTTTTAAAATGTGTTATTTGAAAAGTAAACAAAAAATTCTTTTTTATTGATTTTATTAGGCTACCCTTATACAACAATATAAAAACACTGCTCCTTAATAGCCATTTGAGGGGGGAAAACATTACCAGAGTACATTACTCAGAAATCTATTTCTGCAAAATTTTGGCACTAGCTTTAATTAAATCTATGTAGCTCAGCTTTCTTCTGATTTCAGACAGTTCGCAAATTTGAACTCTGAATGTACTATTAGTGTCTGAAAGTGTCTGATATTTATCTAAGGTAAGGACAGACATTCAAAAAGCCTGAGCCTGAATTGATTTCATCTTCACAGGTTAGTCTAACCTGGCTAGGCTGAGTCAGTTTTGTAACCAGACAGACATCCCAGAAATGCAGGCGCACACCTGCAGGGGCTCAGGCTAGAAGCCGGAGGGCACTACAGCAGCCCTCCCTTGCCTTCCACAGGGCAGAGCAGAGGTGGGAGTGGCCATGCTCCAGCAGGACACTATGATTATTCTCCTTCCTCCTGAACAGGCCAGCAGGTAGCAGCGCATGTATGTGTAAGAATGCCCCATGATGCAAGTCAACAAGGCTAAGAAAGCTGCTCTGAGAATAACTACAGGATGTGAACTGGGAAGTCCAGACATTCCCCTACCTCAATATCCAGTACTGTAAATAAAGCTCTACAGGTCCCTCTCTGCACCATATGAGATGATTTCATAGATTTCATAGACATTAGGGCTGGAAGGCACCTCGGGAGATCATCGAGTCCAGCCCCCTGCCCAAAGGGCAGGAAGTCAGCTGGGGTCATAGGATCCCAGCA